>NC_141280.1:10872500-11027500 GCF_054856545.1 Hippocampus guttulatus | reverse complement strand
AGTCGATGTTTTGGTTAGCACGTTGGCCTCACAGTGCAGAGGTGCAGGGTTCGATTCCAAGGTGTGGAATCCTGTGTGGAGTTTGCATGTTCTCCCCGTAACTGCGTGGGTTTTCTTTAGGGCTCCAGTTTCCTTCCACTTTCCAAAAACGTGTGGCAGGTTAATGGAACACTAAATTGTCCCTAGGTGTGAGTGTGAGTGCGCATCGTTGTTCATCTCTGTGTGCCATGCGATTGGCTGGCAACCGGTTCAGGGTGTCCCCCGCCTCCTGCCCGATTACAGCTGGGATAGACTCCAAAACGCCCCATGACCTGGGAGAATAAGTCAAATAGTCTCTGTTTTCCTTCAGCATCCATAAAAACCTTGATGGGATCAAACCTCTGGTCTTGCGGGGTCCATTTTTTGGTCGGATTGTTCTCTCATGAGTCCGTGCTGGTCGTGGAGCCAAAAAGCAGGGAGGCAGGAGAAGCATGGTGTAACTGAACTCATTGTAAAAACAAAAACACTTTGATGGACATACTGAACAAACTAAATCAATAACACAAAGTCATAAAAAACCCAAAAACCCAAGGTAACAAACAAACAAAAACCCATGACAGTAACACAACGATCTGAACCCAGAGAGGTCGGCGTGGCAGTCGTTTTGAAAGAAAAGAACTAATGGCATGATAACCAACAATTGTGACACTGCAGGAGAACCCCTCCAATGCCACCTGTTAGTCACAAATAACAATCATGACTGTGCCGGGTTCGATTCCAACTCTGGCCTTCCTATGTGGAGTTTGCATATTCTCCCAGTGCCTGCGTGGATCCATTTTCTATTCCATGCAAACACTCACACAGGAAGGCCAGAGCTGGAATCGAACCCTACACCTCTGCACAGTGTATCCGACGTGCTAACCAGTCGCCCACCGGGCCACCCTCAGTTTTGTATTATTTGATATTTTTTTTGTTGTAATCTATAAAACATAATATTTTATGTCACTACTATTTAAATGGTAAAAAACACTCACAAAGTGATCACTGGACACATGTCTTCTGTCAAACCGGCCCTGTTGCATAATTATCTTCAGAATCCGAATGAAACATTAATTTTTTTCTATTTTGGCATTGTCATAACGCCCAACGATTCAGCAAGAGTTCACCATTTTAAGAGAAACTGAGAAGCATGTTGTGCAATCAAATAAAAACAGTCCAGCGCTATCCACCCAAGATGGTGAGCGAGAAGAAAATACAAAACAGAAGTGACTTCACGTGAAAGCAACCTATTACATGATATACATACTAAGAGACAACTTAGTGTCCTTCATTGAGTATTTTTAGGGGTGGACATGTTTGAGTTGCTGAAATATTGTTTATCATCTACCCGCCTTTGGGCTTTGTTTCTCACAAAGACAACGGAAGACCCTGGTGAAAATAACAAAAGAACAATGTGAAGAAAGGTGAAGTGTAAAAATCACTACAGCTAGGTCCACAGCTCTTGATTTTTTTTTTAAACTGGCACAAAAAAAAGCCTCAATCCAGACAGCAATATAAAGACAAGACAATCAAGTTTGCATCTGAAACCAAACCTGGACAAACAGACAAGTCAACAGGTTTGGAGAAGAAGGGAATACATGTAACGGCGGGTAGCAAGGTGGTTGACTGGTTAGCACATCCGCCTCACACTGCAGAAATTCAGGGTTTGAGTCCGGCTCCGGCCTCCCTGTATGGAGTGTGCATGTCCTCCCGTGCCTGCGTGGGTTTTCTCCGGGTACTCCGGTTTCCTCCCAATTCCAGTAACATGCGTGGCAGGTTAATGGAACACTCTAAATTCTCCCTCGGTGTGAGTGTGAGTGCGAATGGTTGTTCGTCTACGTGTGCCCTGCGATTGGCTGGCAACCAGTTCTGGGTGTACCCCGCCTTCTGCCCTAAGGCAGCTGGGATAGGCTCCAACACGCCCACAACCCTTGTGAGGATAAGCGGGTCAGAAGATGGATGGATGGATGGATGGATGAATACTAAAGCGCAAGCCTCTGATGTTTTGGATTCATGAGCAAGCTGCTAGCTAGTACAAGCTAGCTAGCAGACTAATCCAATATTAGCCGAAAACAATATTAGGCAAACATCAATTGATGCAGTTAATATAAATGAATAGCAAATTGTTTGATGGATGGAATAAAGCCCCAGTTGAACAAGCAACATGATGCCCCATTGATTTGTGTGTCTTTCACTCGCACTGTTAAAGTCACAGCAGCGAGAAAGGCGTTATTAGCATAACAAGCCAAATGCAGCAGTTAAGTTGACAACACCCGAAAAATGTGATGCTTCATAACCACGTTATGTTCAATAACATACAGATAAATTGCTAATGACAACTTTATTCAGCATAGAATAACAAACACTCACTGCACTTAGTGGTTACAGTATGTGCAATAGAGCCAACAATCATCAGTTGCTGTCCAATGTCAACAACAACCCAAAAACCTGGTTGATGACTCTTCTCATCCACAGCCAGACTGACCAAGAACGGTCATACCACGGTGCTTCATCTTGCACTTGGTCAATCATTGAGAGGACAACTGACATGATGAAAGAGTGGTGGTGTGGCCTGAACCAGACAGGGGTTGTGTTGCTCTGCAGACCTAAGAAGGTGCGTCACATTGCGATGGCATTTGGCATCCTCCACATATTGTGCTATGGCGCTCGTCTCACATGTGTTTGCGCTGGTGACTACAGCAGGGTTGTTTTGAGCTGACAGGAAAAACTGAGTTTTAACATCGCTGGTCAATCTGGTGTGACCGGTGGTTGTGTTGGCTGCTGAATACTGTCTTGGTTGACAGTGCAACAGTTGCAAACAATTCTGTTCCCTTACAAGGTACTCCAACTTCCTTGCTCCCAATTCGCCAAGCCTGCTCCTTTTTTGTCTTGGTCCCGGCCGGTCAAGGAAACTGGCCGTATTGCATATACCTTCTGGTCCCAAAGACAGCAATGATATTGTCCCACATGGTTTTTATTTCACCACGCTCTGCGTGTGTGTGTGTATCTTTTTTCCAACCTTTATTTAGCTGTGTGACTGTTTGTTCTGCACATGCGACCACTCTGCAAGCTTCTGCTGCTCCGACCCCACAGCGGTGACTGCTTCATACACACCCACTCACTTCTCTTTTGCTTGTTGACTCCAGACAACAGCGAGAACGAAAAATGTTTTTTGTTTTGTTTTTTTGGCCTACTCTACATTTGCCAACATGCTCACATTCTGTGAAGTTCCTTTTTTTGACACGTACCCCTCGTTAGGAAACACTATAGGCCATCTGGAGCTGAAGTCCTTTAATTAAGATCATAATGTTTCACAAATCAGACCTCAACATTGCCCAAACAATTCCATTCACACTTAACAAAATTTGGAACTGAAATATTGTCATCATCATGGCATTATTATTTGACATTTTGTTACTACTTATACATACTTTTTGTGCATCTGTGCATACAGAAAAAGCTCTATGTAAAACCAACTTATAGCGGTATAGCTTGTTCCTTGCGTCTCAGTAAAAGTTGCAAGCGGCAGTCAGTCTCCCTCACGCCCCGCTCGGCCAGTCAATCACTGTTTTCTGTTCTACTCCGCTTCTGGGAAGTCATCAGTCAATTATGTCGCCAGTTCCGCAAGACCTATCCCTAAGTGAGGGATAACCCTCTGGTATTACTTATGACCATACAAGAAATATTTATTTATGTCGTTATGTTACACATGTTTACGCAGAATAGGTTTACTATTATATAGTAAAGCACGGGTGTCCAAGTCAAGGCCCGGGGGCCCAGATCTGGCCCGCCACATCATTTTATGTGGCCTGCGAAAGCAAATCAAGCATGTCAAGTTCCATGATGCTTGCTAAAGTCTGAACCAAAATTTCAAATTGTCATATGTAATCCATAATGACAGTCATTATTCTTGACTTTTGATTTTAAAACTATTTATTCATCAATTTGTTATGTGCTGTGTAGGTAATATGTGGAGGGGATTAAACATTTATATCAGGGGTGGGCAATTATTTTCCCGGGAGGGCCAAATGAGAAGCAGAAAATATTGTGGAGGGCCGGGCCAAAAGTTAGAAATAGAAATAGAAAATAAAGAAGATAGCACAATGTCTTTGTATGCCAGTAATGATGTAACATTCTCCTCCACCATCACACTCAGCACCGGTTCTCCTCAAGGATGTGTACTGAGCCCCCTGCTGTTCACGCTCTACACATTTGACTGCTCTCCGACTCTTGTTTGCGGAAAGTTTTTAACATGATAACAATCAAACCATTCTAGGAAATGTTCATTTACTCGAGCCACAAGCAATTCACTCTGAGCATGGAAATTGCCAGAATCGGACTGAGTAAGAATCGCTTCCTTGTTTTTCAAAGTCTCGTCGATTTTAGTCTTTCCGACTCCAGGCGTCTCCTGAATGTTTCGCACTTTGTTACCCGCTTCGTTTAATCAGATACATATCACGTTCCCTTCCATGGTCATTACTCTCTCCCTCTTTCTTCGTCTTCCCCTCCCTCCCTGTGCTCTGCAACTTGAAGTAACTGCGCCACCTGGTGTTGAAATACCTGTCATGACAAGTCCAAACGAAATGAAAGCAATCGAACCTTAATTCTGCACCGATCTTCGGCGGGCCGGATTAAAAAGACCAACGGGCCGGATCCGGCCCGCGGGCCGTAGTTTGCGCACTTAAATATAAATTTTATATGGTTTCCCAAAACTCATAACGGCCTCCAAGCGAAACCGTAACTACAATGTGGCCCGCGACCAAAATGACCACTGTAGTAAAGTAAAGTTTATGTGTCTGCCTTCACACACACACACACACATTTTTCAGACGCATTCAGTGTGAATGATTGTCTGTTATTTGAAATCTTTTTTTCTTCCTCACTTCACATCCATCCTTTTCCTCCCTGTGCCCTTTGTCTCACCCACCCTCTCCTCCGCTTCAAGGAACGAATGTTTTCATTATTTGACATCAGATGGTATTACGCATGCTCTCGGGACCGCCGCTGCGACGCCAGCCAGCGTTGCTCGTTCCAAGCTGTATGCGGCTACCTCAGGATGCGGTGCAGCAGTACATCACGACGTATACGTAAAAATTCCGCAAAAATGGAAGCGTACGTCCCGCCCCCACCCACCCTCGTCGGAGCGCCGTCTCCTCCTCGAGTCCATGCAACGTTGTTTATCTACTAATGAGTCCCCCGATGCTTGATGCAGTGGGTGTGCGCCGTAGGTGAAGGAGAAGGAATAGGAGCGGCATTTCACAAGCCTCCCCCAAGTCACCACAGCAGACGCTCTCACCGTGGAGGATGTGTTTTTATTCGCTGCCGTTCTCGATTCTCTCTCGGTTAAAGACTGCAAGGGCGCCGAGAGATTAAAGAAAGAGATATTTTCCCCGTAGAAACGTCTGGAGCCTGGACCACCAAGATGAAATTTCCCAGTGAAAATCCAAGAAAACCAGGGAACAGCCCGTCACCAGGTTGGACTGTCATTTAATCGTTTTTGTTTACCCGTATGCAAGTAGAAAGTCCCTCAAAAGTGATTCTTTTATCTGAACATCTTTTATCTTTTTTTCCCCCCCTCTCCCTACCCAGCGTTTTCCTTTCTGAATTCTGATTGTAATTTCCCCATTGCGGGACAAATAAAGGATATCTTAAGAACTTCCTTCCACCGTACCCATTATTTTCAAAGTGCTGCAGTGTGAAGCTCTGCCTTTATGCAATGTTGTTAACATCCCTCATGTGCAGCCCTGAGTATTTTTGTACCGTGGCTCCGGCAGGTTCGCTCATGAAAAAATAATAGAGAAATACAGCAGTGAAGATTTTGCCTGCATGGTGAAGTTTATGATCAATAGCTGTTGCAAATCAGTTGTATTAAAACAAAAAAATATATATAGGCGATAAATATGTTCATACAGGGAAGCATATTCAATTTGTGAGAAGACAATCGTTCTTGGAAAAACCTATTGCTTCGGTGTGGCGCAGTGGAGGGATTTCCACTGTTGTTGTGGATTTTGCATTACCTCACCCACTATAGGCAGATCCTCCTAAAATCTTGCATGTCTGTCACGTCCCATCACAGCATCTCCGTGTTCATCCAGTTGTGGCAGACTGTGATATTGTCAACATACTCTCTTAATCATAGTAGCTGGAGCATGTCTGGCATGATCACTTTGATGAGTTTAAACTGTTTGGTCTCTTTTTGAACTGTCTGTTTGAAAAAGGTGAAATTTGGAGCTTGGCCACCATTCTCCGCACATTGCAATTGAATGGTTACATAACTTGAAACAATCGAACAGTTATGGTCGGTGTCACTGATATGTGGCAAAGTGGTTCACCATATCGTTGGCCAAAAAATTCACCATATCGTTTGGCACTGCTGTCATTTTGGTGATGCGCAGAGACAATCAACACCTCCACTGCATTTGTGACACGGTCTACCAGGCAGATGTGGTCTTGATAGGTGTGATATTCAGCAACGTGCTGCCTATACTACTGCATTTGAACGCTTTTCATGCACCTTGTAACCTGATAACATGATAAACTGTCCACTGGTGTAACCGCTGTCCCTGACAGGGTTCATGAGGAAACCCTAAGAAATAAAACAAATCTAATGCAATATTTTTTAAAAATTGCATTGGGCGAAATGAACATTTCTTTGATTTTTTATTTTTAAAGGGATGGCTAGTTATCATCTTTAGATTGTCTCTTGATTCAGATTTAATCCTCAAGAGGTGGTAGCGAGTCATTGTAGGTAAAAAAAAAATAAATAAAAAAGATGAAGAAGTCTGCACCTATCCATGTGGTCACCATTTTTCTTGAGCACGACACTTGGTGTGTGTAATGCACTTACAAACACAAGGCAGGACATGTGCACTGATAGAAAGGACAGTCATTTCAGCCTCTTTTGTCAGTGATCCTATTCTTTCGGTCAACATTCAAAGCGACCACAGGTAAGCGCTCGGACAGCGAAACAACTTGTTGGTTTTTTTCAAACTGTTTTTAGATGAAATGCTTCCCCCTACTGAGTTGGAGTACTTGCACTTAATTGAGTAATTTTATCCTCACACAATTTTCTTCAGGTGAGGACTTACAGAAGACAAATGCTTTGATCTTAAGGCAGTTACTGAATGCTTTTGTGTGCATTTTATTGCTTTGTGGGAGCTCTCAGGAGAAAATAAATACAGGGAAGATTTGTTATAGTAGTCAGGGGTTTTTTTGGACTGCTGCAAGCATGATAACATGATGTCCACTGTAGTAACCGCTGTGCCTGATGTTGTTTGCCACATCATCTATCCATCCATTCATACACTTGAGATGTAAAACTATGCCAATGTGAAGCTTATCCGTTACATATCACATTGTTCAACCATTTTTTTATTTTTACTCCTTTTTTTGTTCTTCCAGTGGCAGTTCAGACTAATTTGGTCCCACCCAAAAAGATGCGACCGGGTATGCTTCAATCCAGTCTGGTGCACGCCAGTGTGGCAACTATGCAGAACCCAATGGGATGCTCTTTGCCCCGACTCTCCATTTCCCGGCCCACGAGCATGGTAGCCAGCATGGAGGCAGTAGCTGACGGCGCGGCTCCTTTTACCATGATGAAACTTAAGACGGTGCTGGCGGTTTTCGTGGTGGTGGTGGCTTACTTGGTGGCAGGAGGACTGGTGTTCCAAGCACTCGAGCAGCCATTTGAAAACAACCAGAAGATCACCATCACGGCAGAAAAGGCGGCGTTCCTGCAAAAGCATCCCTGCGTGTCCCCAGATGAGCTGGAGGCTCTCATCAAAGTAAGACCAGACACAAATCGATACTCCAGTTTTACCTCAGCACTGAATGGGGTCCCGAGAGGGAATTAAAGCAACTGGAAGCTGAGCTCCCCTATTGATCTGACCCCATTCAACACATCGTACCGTCATTCTGTAATTCCATAAAACCACACTTCACCTTCTGTTAAGTGTAACAAAAAAAGTTTGGTTTTTTTTTTTAGGGATGAAATTACATGAAGGCCACATTTACACCGTTGAGTCAAAATCGGGAATACTTTAGTTTTAATTAAAATTACTCAGTCAATGGATTGAAAATTCTAATAATGTGCAATAGGCCATTTTTTAAAAACATCATTAAAATGAAAATATTGTCTGGAAACTGCGAGACTTACTGGTGCCCTTCCGATGTACAGCAAACAGGCAAACAGGGATTGGTGTTGTTGATAAGTGGGTGGAGATTTCAAAAGTGGTGTCACTGTCAAAATCAAGAGTTTTCACTCTGTCAGTCATAGCAGCTGAGAAGGCGATGCTCCCTGTGATTCTTTGATTCCACCTGGGCGCTTGTTACACGGCTCTTTCCTTTTTAAGATATGCCAGGTTGTGATATGGTGACAGATGTCTTCAGGCAACCCTGTGGTACTTTTTACATCACATACTTTTTCACTCCGTGTCTGTGAAAATGTGTCATGAATTGAAGGCCTGTCATTTTATAATCCACTCATTCCTTAGTCCCGGTATAGGACTGGAAGAAAGAAATTCAAATCTGGTGCTTTGTTTTCTGTGAGTCATAGTCTCACAATAAACAGTACAAAATAGCTGTGTAACTTCCTGTTGCTGCGAAAGCCCCAAGCACATTTGCTTCATATCGTCTTTTCATGTATTTACAAACTCCTTTTCAGACTTGGGATGTGAACCATTTGCCGTCTCCTTTGGTTAGTTACAGACATGGCTTAGAATTCAAACTGGTTTGTTACATAAATCAGCCTTTCTATGAGTGTCTGCCTGTCTTGTTTGTTGTCTGTTTGGAAATCTAGAGTTTGATTCAACGAAGGTTAGCACATGCAAAAGCGGGCACAAATTGATTGCTTATAAAAATCAGGCTGGACGCTCGCTACTAACTTGACACAACCACAGTTGTTTCTCTCAAATGTACAAAACCGACGCACAGTTCACTTTAGGAGGGGTATATATATATATATATATGCCACTAGTTTATTTTAGTACGTGCAATGTGATATAAATATGTACTCAACAACATTAACACCAGAATACGGGCAACCAACAATGTGAAAAGAAAAAATAACACAAAATCAGCATTTCAGGGGGGAGCCAAGAAACATTTACTTCTCCTGGTAATCAAAGCAAAGAGAAAAGGGAGACCGAAATTTAAGGTGTTGCCTGCTGGGCCGTGGCAAGTGATCAGGTAAATCATAAAACTATAAATATAGTCCACTTATGCTATAACCAGTGCAAAGAGAAAATATCATAGTGACAGTGATGAATAATAAAACTGATGAGGATTAATTAGAATTCACCCACGATGAATTTTGCATCCAAAAAAAACCCCAAATGTATTGTGAACATGCATGATATTGTACAATGAAGTCAGTTTGAACAGTTAAGATAAGATAAGATAAGAAAACTTATATTAGTCTCACAATGGAGAAATTCCCAATTCACAGCAGCAAAGTTTTGAAAGGAAGAAGTAGAACAACAAAATATAGGAACACATTTTATTTTTTATTCAGCAGCCTGACAGCAGTCGGTAGGAACGAGCGGCGGTATCGCTCCTTCTTGCAGCGCGGGTGTAACGGTCTCTGGTTGAAGGAGCTACCTAGTGCTGTCAGGGCGGGCTGAAGGGGGTGGGAGGGACTGTCCATCATAGCTTTTAGCTTAGCTAGCATCCTCCTGTTGCCCACCTCCTCTAGAGCAGTGTTTTTCAACCTGTGTGCCGCGAGACATTGTCAGGTGTGCTCAACAACATTAGCACCAAAATTGGAAAATATCCAATTTTTATGCCTGTGCGGTCTTACGCCCAGAAAGTAATCATGTAGTACCCTTCCATACCGCTAGGGAGCAGCAACAGCTAGCCAATTGCCTTGTGTTTCGACGAGAGACAAGCGAATTTGTGACGCATGAATGCAGGACGACGGTGAAACAATAAGGCGGAGAAAAAAAAGTAGTGTTTCCGGTAACCCGACCGACCGAGAATTTCTACGTCGAAAAAAAACTTTACGGTCAGCATTTTTTTTCAAACAACCCTCTACATTTTTGTGTAGAGGGTTTACATTGGTGCCAACTCTCGCGATATTAACGTTGAGCGTGTGCGTCGTTTGCCCTGTCGTCTGTCAACAACATTGAATCATGGCGGCGGCCGCGATCTCCGACGACAGTTTAAACCTTCTGTGTTACAGTCACATGCTCGCGCCGTAATGTTAAGAAAATAGCATCCATTGATGTATCGAACAAATTCAGCGAACTATTTGAACACCACGGGCCGAGTAAAAACCAAGGGCGGAGGAGGACGGCGGAGGCGGCGGCGTGCCCCGGCCCCCGGAGTCCGGGGCGGGGAGAAAACTAAATAGGTGGCGGCGGCGCCGGCAGCGGAGCGGCGGGACGACGGCGGGGGCGTTCCGGGCGTCGCAGGGGTAGGGGACGGTGTCGGGCGCGAGGTCGGTCGGTGCGCGTCGCGCGGCCGGCCGCTCCCCGTCCCGCCCGTCTCCCGCACCCGCGGTCAGGCGCCTGTCGGCGTTCCCCGACCGCCCACCCCGCCGACCCGCGCGACCGCGCGCTCGTCGACGCACCGTCCGCGTAGTCTGCGCAACTCTGGTCCAGGACGGGCCGCGGCCGGCGTCGGGGACCTCTCCCCGCCGGTGCCATCGCGACCCGGCCGACCTCGGAACCTAACACCCAGCCGCCGGGTACCCAACTCTCTCGCCGCCTTGTTTTATGTTTTATGGTTATTTTGTTTAAATTGTTGATGGGAAAAAAAAAATTCTGACCTACCGACCCTATGCTGAAATTTCATGTTACCTGAAACACACTATCTTTTTTGTTTGGCCTAAATATGAAAGATGATAAAATACTGTTTTCTTTGTGTTCATTTGATTCCAATTCAAGCTGTTATAACGTCATTCTTCAATGTTAAAAACGGTTAGAGTAACAATATAACACGCTCATTGTTAAAATAAACTGGGGGGGGGGGTTCAATGAAAGAAGTGTGCCTTGGCTCAAAAAAGTTTGAAAAACACTGCTCTAGAGTGTCTCGGGAGCAGCTCAGGACAGAACTGGTTAAAGAGCTATAAATAAAAATGCTGTCAACAGTTTATAGCGTGCATGTCAAAACAGTCGAACCTCGTTTCAACAAACGTACCCCAATAACGTTTTCAACCCTAGAACGTTCACATCCTCTGTCTGCATTTCCCATGATTCATTTTCCATTTGCCTATTTTTGCTTACAACTAACTTTATAACGTAAACTTCATAATAACGACCAGATTTTCCCCACAAAATGGTGAAAACACCTTGGTTAAAACGAACCGTGGGAAGCTAATTTACGCCGCGACCTAGTTTACGAACAAAATGTACAGTGCGTGATTAGCCTATGTTGCTTAGCTTAGCAACGCTCCTGATCGATTCGGCACATTATTGTACTGTACTTTCTGCCGTAACTCACGGAGGCACGTCGCGGTCCTCGGACAAGGTCTGAAAACATGTCTGGTAAACGGAAGCAAATCTCGCTGTCTGTAAAGGCTGAGATTGTCTCTCACTTTCGAAAGGAAGCTCAGCCGAGACGACGTAAATTGACGACAGTTGGCTTCGTTGGCGGTACTGGCAGTTGCCGATGGCGGGCAACATTCGCAGACTGATTTATTTATTTTTCAGAACTGACGCAGGAACGCTACAATAGTTTTATTTCATGTCTTATAAAATAATATTTTTTCATCCACACATTTGTGATTGAGATGTTTAAAGTGTATTACATGTTCATGTTTTTACATCTATAAATGTTCATAATGTATTGTAATGCCCTTCAATGTGGACAGGATGCACGCAGTCGCTAATGCAATCCGTTTGTTTTTAATAAACAAAGGGGCAATTAACACACATTCACAGGAGTTGCTGATAGCCACAACTCACGCCCATGCACTCCACACTCAGACTAAGCCAATATTCCCCCAACCTGGCTTGTCCCCTATCCATGACGTCACCCACGACTCAACCAACCCAGCCCTCGAACACACAAATACAAGAAACAGATATTACAGTATTATACATCATAGTTGGCGGACATTTTATTGGAAATGGTTACAATGAACTACCGTTATAATGTACAGATTTGTTATGTCCCTCGAGGTACATTGTAACGAGGTTCGACTGTACACATAATACACATGTTAAATATGTATGACACATTTATTTATTACACTCTACCTGGGTGTATTCCTCGCAACCAATTGGGATGTTTTTCCATTACTGAATAGTGAAGGGCGGCCCGGTGGTCCAGTGGTTAGCACATCGACCTCACAGTGCAGAGGTATCTGGTTCAATTCCAGCTACGGCCTCCCTGTGTGGAGTTTGCTTGTTCTCCCCGGGTCTGAGTGTTTTTTGTTTCCAGGTATCTCCGTTTTCCTCCCACATTCCAAAACCATCCATGGCAGGCTGATTGAACACTCCAAATTGTCCCTAGGTATGAATGTGAGTGAGGATGGCGTCTGTGTGTGCCCTGCGATTGGCTGGCAACCAGTTCAGGGTGTCCCCCGCCTACTGCCCGAAGACAACTGGGATAGGCTCCAGCACCCCCCGGCGACCCTTGTGAGGATAAGCAGATCGGAAAATAGATGGATGGATGAATCGTGAATGAAAAGATTATCTGAATTCCCTTCATGATTTTGCATCTTTAACAACTTTAAATACCGCATTATTTAAAAAAGCACAGGCTAAATGATGTGACGGGAAAACTTCTCTGCCTATGTAAGACATATTTTTCAATGAAATTAAAGGGGAAATTGAAGTGAAAAATGTTCTTTATAATAATATGTACAATCCTGCCCAGTAATCTAAACACAGTATTCGGATTAATATTGCATAATTGGTATAGAAATTGAGCAACCATGATGTCATTTTCAGTCAGAAAGTGGCAAAATGGCCTCCCTCTGAGATGGACAAAAATGGGGTAGATTTTGCTCTTTAATTCGGATTCTGATGAATGTTAATTCAATATTAACCAGAATACTGTGTTCAATCTAGTGCAGGGGTCGACAACCCAAAACGTTGAAAGAGCCATATTGGACCAAACAAATAAAAAGCAAGTCTGGAGCTGCAAAAAAATAAAAGCCTTATAATGAAGTCAACACATGCTGTATGTATCTACATAAGCTATATTAGCCTACTATCAAAATGACTAAATTGGCTCCAAATACACCATGAGCCTTCATGATGAAATGGTTTTTTCCCCCTGTAATGCATCCTGTCGAGCAGGGGTGCCCAACCTCTTTTGACCGAAGATCTACTTTTCGATCAACCAGCCTGCCGAGATCGACCCGTTACCGCACGCGCGCATACGCACGGACTTACACGGGCGGGCATGCCATAATAAGCAACAGCCATAACGGCCCCTAAGATGAACGAGGCAACTTTTGCAGCGGGTTAACTATCGTAGCTCACATGTACCATTTACAAATGCTTGTCTCAGCCTTCCAGGTTCCCATTCTTTGCCAGTACCCTCGGTGAATTGGTCAGCAAGCTCTGTTTTTTTACAACAGCTACCTGCCTGGCATCCCGTCCTGCAAATAGAAACATGTGACACAAATCTTTGTTGACAGAAATGTTGAAATTTAATATTTATTTTACACATTTTTACAGCATTGGAAAACGTTAAGAATGGTTGTCCTCCTACAGAAACCATATTAAAGCAAAAAACGTTTTCCATTCTCAAACATTTTTGAAAAAGCTCCAGGGAGCCACTAGGGCGGCGCTAAAGAGCTGCATGCGGCTCTGGAGCCGCGGGTTGCCAACCCACGGTCTACTCTAGACGTTCCATGTTCTTGCTCTTCGTTTTTGTTCCCACCAGGTTTTCTGCACTTACCTTTATAAGTATTTTTTTTGTTTGTTTTAGTTGTAGTCACGGTGTTTGTATTATACGTGTTTGGGTTTCTTCTTGTCTGTTTATTGACAAGCAGTTTCCATTTATGTTTTAACCTTGTCCTTTTTTTGTTGTCCTGTTTTCCTGGTGTTGTACCAGCATTCCTTGTTGAACATTTACAGTCAATTTTTGTTAATAAACCTTTTTTGTCAATTCTTTCCGAGTTCACGTTTCTACAGCCCAAATCTATCTGGAGCTTTCCTGAAACCTGACAGAATTATCCGACCACCATGGACTCTGTGAACTCGTAAAAGATCATGCAAGTGCCGGCCAACCAAGGTCAATTGGTGGGATAGCATGAATCCACGATCACGGAGTTCCGCAGTGTGGTCGCCTTGCTGGCTCACAGGTGCAAGGATTTGGGTTCACAAGTGGAGCAGTTCTGCTCCCAAACCACTCCACCTCCGAATCCTCACCCATGGTTCATGTTCGCGAACCTCTCCTACCACATCCTACTCATTATGGTGGGGAGCCAGGTATTTGCAAGCAATTCATTCACCATAGCAGCTTGATTTTTGACCAGCAACTTTATACTCTGGATAATACTAGGGTTGAGTTTATAGGGGTGTTCACACGGCACACATTTTTCTCCGGCGCTGCACCGATGTATCTTGTTGCGATATATTTTGCACCGCAGCAAATTGTGTGGAGCGTTCACACGTACAAAGCCGCTGAGCGTGTCAGCACCGGCACAGCGTCGGTGCAGCCCCACTTGTGTTCACACGGCAGTTTCTGCAGCGGAGCAAAACGACAGAAAACAAATGAGCTGTCGTCTTGGTTCTTTTTAAAACGTATACACAACTCAAGTGACTACTGGACAGGCACGTCCTTCTCCTTCTCGGTCTCCGTGCCTTCTGCTCGAGAGTGACCGCCCCCGAAAACGTAAATCAACGATGACTTCAATGGCACTCAGAAAAGCAAACACGTAATGCGCCAAACAGAAAATCAAGAGAGGAAATCACAAAATAAATTATATGGGGGGCGGGGGGTTGTGAACACGCAACAAAGGAACAAACTACACAAACAACTCCGAGACAGTCCAGTCTCCTACAAAAGGAAAGTTGTTACCAGCCAAGTCTTGTGTCGTTATTAAACAAACACATGACGGAAATCCGACAGAGCACGAAAGCAACGCATTCTCGCCGTACGTCAACTCTTCTCAAGCATTTGCTCTGGAGCAAATTTAACCCAGTTGCGTTCACATGTGCAAATTTACATCGGTGCTGCTTCGCAAACCTCCCTGAGGTGGATCAAATTTGGTCCGGTGTAAGCTGTTTTCCGGGGCTACGCCGGAGCTAATTTGCACGTGTGAACGCTGTTCTGGGGCAGCCCCGGCGTAGCACCGTACCAAATCTTGCCGTGTGAACACCCCTTTTGAGTCTTTCGACTGGCCAAACTAACTTTTGGGCCATAGCCGTAAGCGACGCCCGTTCCGCCCTCCGGTCTTCCTTTCCTGAGTTTTTAGCAGTGTTGTGTCCAAGGACCGGCAACCCGAGGCCAAGGCCAAGGACTTGACTCCGAGGCCAAGGCCAAGGCCAAGGACTTGGAAAATTTTCCGGGGCAAGGCCAAGGCCAAGGACTTGAGAAATTTTCCGAGGCCAAGGCCAAGGACCAAGGACTTGCCTCCGAGGCCAAGGCCAAGGACCAAGGACTGATTTTGAAACTGAGGCCTAGCCGAGGACATGTATAAAACATTGCTATCATACCACTAGGCAGGTCTTCATGATTTGCAACACCTCTCCATGATAACCCTTTGCACTCCCTAACACTTGAATGAAGTGTTTTTATTCAAAGAGTAGAACAGTCAGGGTACGTGTTATTTATACTGAGAAAAATAAAATAAAATCATATGGTATACATTTATGAATTAATGTTTTAGTGCAGTAGTTTCTTAATATGAAGTAAATCAACACTCAACAGGCATGATGTGGCACGGAACACAAGTTGAGAAATGACTTTGCATAGAAGTCAATCACTGACTGCAGAAAAAGCGGTAATCTCTCAGTGATAATTTTACAGTTTACCGGCAGCAAGTCCCAGGGACTCGCTGATCAGAAAAGTACGAGTGCCATTATGGATTGAGAGAGTCCCAGATTTCGAATTCTGAAAGGGTCTACTTATTCAATTGCATATGATAATAACACAAACAACAACATATACATACAATGATAAACAAATGCTGCAAAAATTTAAATAATTCAGGAGCAGGCCTGAGGATTTCGGAAATTCATGGTAACCGTTTTTCGGTTCCGTCGGATTACCCAATGGGAAACCACGATAACAAATGTTGGGTTCCGTAAACGTTCATCATGGGAACCCATTTTTCTATTTTGACTGATATTGATAATCAAGAATTCCGAAACTCAAAAGTATAATGTTTCAAGGGTCAATGTTTGAAAACTATGCATTAACAATGAACATTACATCAGCAGCTGTGTACTCCAGATTTATTCCAAAAAATAAAACTGGTGTACTCATGTGGCATCATCAGAGTATTTTTTCCAATCTCACACTGCAAAGATTAATTGACTGGTAATCATTAATACAGGTAAGTATTGATGTGGCTTGACATCCTCTTCCCAAGACGATGCATGTGTAATCTACGATCAATTTGACGAAAGAATTTAACACACGCCATCATGAGTTCTACCAACAGTTAACATTAGCATTACTACACCTTGTGACGAATGTTTAAAATGACTAAAAATAACAACCCGCATGCGCACATAACGTCATCTATTGTGTCACCCCCCAACACTGAAAACAAAACAAAACAAAATAAAACGAAAGTAAATTAGAAGAAACACACTCACACACCACACCACATCACAAACACACATACAGGCGCAATGAAATCGCGTGGATCACACGGTCAATTCAAGTGCGGTGACTTTTATAATTAAACTATTTTTCGGTACCGTGAAAATGACGCCACGGAAACGACACGCTACCGGTAACGATTGTTACTGTGAAATCCTCAGGCTTGCCGTAGTTTTTTTTGGGTTTATTTGTTTTGACTGAGAAATTTCCTTGCGTCCCAAAAACGCACATTGTTTGGAACTGTGCATCCCGTGGGAAAATTATGCGTCTAGGACGCGGGACGCAGAGGTAACGAGATGGCTGAATCTCTAACCATTCTATGAGTACGACTATTATTACCACTACCACTAATACTACATTAATTAATACCTTCAACTTCACAATAATAATAATAAATAATTAAATCAACCATGATTTTAAACGATGTGTTATCAATATTCATTATTCCAAACATGAGAAAGCATTCAGCAAACATAACTGGAATCGAGCAAAAGGACTCCAAATCCCAACGGCCAAACCCAGAAGTGAACTGCCGACATTATTGACTTCAGCTGTAACGCAAATTACTTGGTTCAAACAAACATTCGAGTGACGTGACGACTGTGCAAAAATAACTAAATAAAAGACACCACTGTTACAGAAAGGCTTTACACGCTATTTAAACTGCCGATCGCGAACGCAACAAACCGTGATTGAAACTAACTGTGATGCCGCTCTTTACGCGTTGCGCTAACTGTTACCTGTCAGTAGCAGACCCGCCCCTCTTAAAGCGCCAGAGTTAATCCATCAATATGGGTTTCCTTGGATGGAATTTATTAAAATCCTTTGTGATTTTTGCAGTCCTTATACAAGGGATTCGAGGTTCTAATCCCTCATTGTGTCCGAGGACCGGCAATCCAAGGCCAAGGCCAAGGACTTGACTCCCGAGGCCAAGGCCAAGGACCAAGGACTTGACTCCGAGGCCAAGGCCGAGGACCAAGGACCGCCCCTCGGTCCTCGAGCCGGTCCTCGAGGCCAAGGACCGGCTCGAGGAACACATCTCTGGTTTTTAGACAAAGTTCGTTGGGTTTTTCACCACCTTGTGCAAGGGAAGGAGACTGGGGGGAATTACTTGACTGTAAGCAGGGTAGTCGCATTGTCGCAGACTACTCAATTACTTTTCGCAAGTGACTTCGATGACTGTGCCTTACGAACCATTTTCCGCCGCGGTCTGAGTTCCTCATTAAAGGATGAACTGACTGTCCATGACGAATCTGCTACATTGGATGAACTCATTGGTCTTGCCATCAGACTGGACAACCGACTCAGAGAGAGACGACGGGAACAAGGACCAAGTAAGAGTGGTGCACTGTTCCTGAAACAGCGAGATCCACCGAGGAGCCTCTGCAGCATTGCTGTTAACCCCCTTTCACATGTAACGCTAGCGCAGAATCAGTGTTTCATGATTTAAAGAAAGCATTTACCAATCATCCCGTGCTACACCATCCTAATCCTTAACTCTCATTGATTGTAGAAGTGGATGCTTCTGATTCAGGAGTGGGGGCGGTGTTGGTTCCCAAGTCGACCAGAAACTCAATCCCTGTGCCTACTTTTCTCGTAAAATCAGTCCTGCAGAGGCCAACTACAATGTTGAAAATAGAGAACTTTTCACCATCATTCTCACACTCCAGCAATGGAGACACTGGCTCGAAGGAACCAAGGAACTGTTCACCGTATCCACAGACTTCGCCTATTTTTGAACAGCCAAGAGACTGAACTCATTCCAAGCACTACTCCTGACCAGGTACAACTTCACGCTAACCTACTCTAAAGGATCCAAGAACGTGAAGACCATTGCATCCCAGATTCACGACCCGGTGGGGAAAGACCCGAACCCAAGAATATTCTGCCTGACCAGTCACCTTTTTTGCGTTATACACGTTTGGGTTTCTTCTAGTGTATTTATTGACAAGCAATTTTTCTTTATATATTTATGCTTGCCTTTTTTTGCAAGTGTTTTTGTTTGTCTCTTTTTCCTGGTGTTGTACCCCCATTCTTTGTTGAACTTTGTTGGTCTTGCGACCTAGTTTTGTTAATACCTTTAAACCTTTTTTGTCAATTCTTTCTGAGTTCACGTTTCTGGAGTACAATTCTTTCCATAAATCTGACAAACAGAATGTGTGAAGAAGATTCCAGTTTTATGTTGCATAATTAACAAATGCCTCTTTTACACACAAATCCCCATAAATAGTTGATAATAGGAGATGCAGCAATGCCCATGCACCCATTTTCTGTATCGCTTATTTCCTTTCGGGTCACGGGTGAGCTGAAGCCTATTTCAAATTCACTGTTCCAATGATGGCCTGGTGATCCAGTGTTTAGCGCGTCTACCTCACAGTGCAGAGGTCGGTTTGATCCCAACTCCGGCCTCCCTGTATAGAGTTTGCCTGTTCTACCCGGGCCTGCGTGGGTTTTCTCTGAGTACTCCGGTTTCCTCCCACATTCCAAAAACATGCATGGCAGGCTGATTGAACACTCTCAATTGTCCCTCGTGTGAGCGTGAGCACGGACATGGTTGTTCGTTTCTGCGTGCCCCTGTGATTGGCTGGCAACCAGTTCAGGGTGTCCCCCGCCCGCCCGATGACAGCTGGGATGGGCTCCAGCACCCCCCGCGACCCTTGTGAGGATAAACTGGATCGCAAAATGGATGGATGGATGGATGGATGGATGTTCCAATGCTTGTGTCCATGTAGCGAGGTGGATATGACATTGCTAATGTGCAACAGTGCATTCGTTGTGCAAAAACATAAGACCATAGTCCCTCAGTTTGAAGTGTGTTTGAAAATTCATGTTCTGAGTTTGTATGTCCCGTAATTCCCATGTACAGGCTTTTTTTTGTTGAAAATTAGAGTATCTTTGAAAGCAGGGCTCTGTCACTGCATTAAATAATGTGATACCATATTACACCATTTCCCTCGAGACCAATTATTGAAGGCCACGACAATTAATTAATTTTATTATTGTCCGGGGACTTGCCTCAAAGACAAGCCTTTTATCGTAATTTTTATGAGATGGTGATGTATTGTAACATCATGATGCTGTTATTGATTATCCATTCGTTTTCTGTTCCACATATCTTGTTTCGAGTTGCAGGGATTTAGAGCGTCAAGTAAATAAATGTTCCTCACTATAATCTAAATTAGAGACATTGTTGGTATGTTTTTTTTTGTTTGTTTGTTACAATCATTTGAAGGCAAAAAATCGAAACGCCACTGTTTTGGTAAAAAATAAATAAATTATAATGCTTTATTGGTTACATTTTAATCCATAAATCCTCCCAAATTTATTTGAATAAAGGATCACTGAAGCAAACGTTTTATTATTATTATTATTATTATTATTATTTTTAGCATGGAAATGTGGGCTACTACAAGCGTGGTTTAGTTGTCTCACATTAGGACAAAATGTAAAAGTTATGCATTCGTTTGAGACATCGATAATCTAATAACCCAGTGAATCAAATTGTAGCCCTGTGAATCAAATCATGAGGTAATGAGAGATTTCATACACACCCTCACAAAACGGTACAGCTGTGAGTCCCACACAATAACAAGAGCAAAATACTATACATCTTCAAAATGAATAAAATATTGAATATGACGTGCCTCTCTCTTGGATTCTCTTCGCAGCACTCTGTTGATGCTGTAAACGCCGGTGTGAATCCTGTTGGTGATACCTCCTATAACTCTAGCCACTGGGATCTGGGTAGTGCCTTCTTCTTTGCTGGAACAGTTATCACAACCATAGGTACAATGAAATGTTCTAAAGTGTTTTTTTGTTATATGCTTAACTCAAGAAAACTGTGCATTTAGATCAGGGCTGGCGGAGCCAATGTGGTGCCCTAGGCAAGATACCTCTCTGGCGCCCCCCTCTGTCGCTTATTATAAATACACACCCCAAAAAAAGGTTTACGAAAAACAAAATTTGAAAAATATTCTCTGTAATGCATGTGCAATATTCAGTCGCAATGTAGATTGGCAATTTACTGCAATTTAAAATGGCATGTGGTAATAACAGTAAAGTTTAGGGTATACTACTGTACTCATGCTAATAGCGATAATAAGAATGATCATTCTGATTCCTAACAATGCTTAATGCAACGGTTAAAGCAATTAACGTGCTTTAGACGATTTCAACTGACACAACTAGGATCAAAAACCTGACGTATAATGTGAAAAGGCAAAATACATTTGACGATTAACAGTAGGGGAAAAAAATCAGGCATATAGGCAATGCAGATGTAAATGTTATCATCAAATAATAAAAGCATACATCAGGCCAATATTAGTTACGCACCATATTGAGTACAGTTACTTTCAAAAAAATATTTCAAGACGCCCCCCCCCCCCCCTTGCGGCCCCGTTACATAAAAATAAAAACGTTAATTGACGATTTCACCATCGGGTCCGCCAGAGACACCCATCAGCCAAAAGAGGGCGGTCGAGGGAATAGGCATTATTGCTTTCGTAGAAATGATATTTTTCATATTACAGTAATTGGGCATTGTTTTTCATTCGATTCCATAGGCCGACTATTTGTTCAATTCAAGAGTTATTAGAAACTAATATTTTTAATATGAAAGGTGATTTTTGTTCCCCTTATGCCGATTTTGGCGCCCTCTGGAGTTCTTGGCGCCCTTAGCACCTGCCTATGTGGCCTAATGGGTGAGCCGGCCCTGATTTAGATCTAGCCTGAAAAAAAAATGCATCTTGACCTTATCTTCTCTATTTTCATAGGGTATGGTAACATCGCTCCGAGCACTGAGGGAGGAAAGATTTTTTGCATTCTATATGCAATATTTGGCATCCCATTGTTTGGATTCCTCTTGGCAGGGGTTGGTGACCAGCTCGGGACCATATTTGTCAAAAGTATTGCCAAAGTGGAGATCATGTTCCGGGTGAGTTACATGTATATATGGTATATAAAAAGCCTACACACCCATGTTCCAACATCAAGTTTTACTGAAATAAAAAATGAGACCAAGACAAATAATTTCAAAACGTTCTCCACCATTATTGTGACCAAAAATCCATCCAAAAACTATATACTTTACACAGCATAAGTAAAAAACAACTGAGATAATATAATATAATATAATATAATATAATATGATATATATACAGTATATCTATTGATAGGAACGTTGCCTCTGCCAACATGGCCGCCATATATCCCTATGCATTGCCTTTGACATGAACATCACCCCTGCCTGGATACCTGTGGCAACAGCTGTTCAAACCATGTCTGGCCTCTGTCTGTTGTAGTATGCGCCACAAGACCAATAATAAATATAATAATAAATAACAATAGCCAATTATGGAACCAACAGATTTTGAAAACCATTGTACTAAGTATGTGCGATGCTCAAAATTTGCATTCTAGTCAGCACACATCTGTGCTATCAGATATTAAAGATACAAGGATGGGAAGATGTTATTCTGGTACGTGACTGAGTTTCATGCAAATCGATACCTGTCGGTCAGGAATTAATCCGGGAATGCTACGATAGCATCTGATTTTAGATTGAGCTAGCCTCAATTTCGATGGCATTGCGGTTTGCTTTGGTGGAAGATTGATGATCGTCAGGGCTTAGTAGAAAACACGGGCCAACAAGCAGGTTAGCTTCACAGTCTGTTACCATCTGACTCCTTTTAATTTTTGAGGCTTAACTTAAAACGGTTAGTTTGCTGATAAAATCAATATTTTTGGGTATAAATCAATTATTTTGTGTGTGTGTGTGTGTGTGTTTCTCCATAGAACAAACACAACCAAATCAGTCAAACTAAAATCAGATTGGCATCCACCCTCCTCTTCATCCTGGCCGGCTGCATCCTGTTTGTGACCATCCCAGCTGTGATCTTCAAACACATCGAAGGTTGGACAGCTCTGGAGTCGACGTATTTTGTCGTCATCACTTTGACAACTGTTGGGATAGGAGACTATGTGGCAGGTGAAACATTTGTTTCTACTGTAACACAAAGAAACCTAAATTAGTGGCAATGCTTATGTGGCGTAAATATTTTTGATAAAGTTGATATGGTGTGGGCAGCACAGTGAACTGGTGGTTACAACATTTGCCTGAAAATTCAGAGGTTCTCGGTTTAAACATTTGCTCTGGCATTCATACTGTATTTAGAGTTCTAGGTACTCCCCAAGTTACAATACAATAAAATACATCGTTATTTACTGTATATTGCGCTTTCCCAACAGCTGCAGCTGTAACAATGCGCTTTACAGAACAGTGAACATAAAATAAAATGACACAACACAACACATAAGACGGACAGTCTTACAATCTTAACCACTGTTCCTGCACATGCTTTGTTGTTTGAATCAGTTCTAGATGAAAGAGGAGAGAATCAAAGTGCCCTTTCACCAGTGGATCAGAGACGTCATGCTCAAAATGTGCACACGTCTGCAACAAGCTAATTTTGAAAGTAAACACAAATCTGTAGCGTCCATTGACGAAAAAAGAGATTGGTTCGGTTCACTTCTCTTGTCCCATGTAAATCCGCTTCAATTTCAAGCGGCGAGTCTCAGTTCCAAATACGCATCCATGCTCCGCGCCGATGCGCCTCTATCCTCATTGCGGCTTCACCAGCTATCCATCCAGCCGCACCAACGCAGACTATCCAACAGCGACGACATCTCCGCTGAACAAATCGGGGCTGTGAAAAATGCTGTCCATTCCAGGCGCAAAAAACACAAGCGCCCCGGGCTGTCCAGCGGCGGCAGTCAAATAGCACCGACATTCCTCCGCTGAAATCACAATCCTTGAGGGGTGCTCCTTAGAAGGCGCACCCATCAAGATTCTTCTCCTTCGACGAATGTCATGGCCAAAACTCTGAAAACAATCCACACAGGGTCCTCACGAAGGACAACATACACCATATGACAAAACAAAAGACAGAAACAACAAAAAGCAAAGCTCTTAAAAAGCTCTTGCTGATGGCTGCCAACTACGGCGGATTATTGATTTGGATTATTATAAAACTGTTTAGGTTATATCTGGGTACTCCAGCTCCTCCTACATTCCAAAAACATTCCTGTTGTTCATGTTACTTGAAGATTCTAAATTGTTAATGGGAGAGAAATGTGCCCTGAGATTGACAAACTAGAGAGAATGGATCGACGGTCAGTTTTGGTGTCTTTCATAAACACATTTTTTTTTTCAAATCGGGCATGTTATAACAAATTCTCTTCAAAAATACATGCGACAATATCGCTTAACCCATGTTTTAACCAGTTCATTATCACACGTAAAAGGAGACAAGCCTTGGACATTGACCACAAACTATTTCAACCTTAACAGACCATAAAAATGCATACACTATATGATTGAAACTACTCTTCAATGACAGAGCTTATGATCTGTCATTTCGCAGAAAAATGTTGACTTTAATGAACAGCGTTACCCGGATACGGGATTACATTACATTCCAGAATGAGACAATTATCAATTCAGGTTATAGCCCGCCCCCTGTGCAAAGTGATTTTGGGATGAGCTCCAGTTAGACACGCATAAAATATGGACAAGTGGTATTGGAAATGGATGAATGGGAGAGACACCTATTTATTTGTGGCATTTTTTTTTCTCTTTCAGGCGGAAATCGGAGGATTGAGTACCGCAAGTGGTATAGACCGCTGGTGTGGTTCTGGATCCTGGGTGGTCTGGCCTATTTTGCTGCAGTGCTAAACATGATTGGCGACTGGTTGAGGGTGCTATCAAAAAAGACCAAAGAAGAGGTATTCACTCACACGTTTTACATCATTCAGTGCTTTTTTGAATGGGTTCAGAATGATTTTGCACCCCACCAATGTAAAGGGATGACCTTCACTTGAATTTGACAGGTTTAATGTCCTCTGTAACAGAAGGAGAGTTGTTACGCCACTGGTGTCAAAGTCAAGGCCCGGGGGCCAGATCTGGCCCGCCACATAATTTTATGTGGCCCGCAAAAGCAAATCATTTGTGTCAACTTCCATGACCCTTGCTTAAAGCTGTACTGACATCTCAAATTGTCAAATGTAATAAATAATGGTGACATTTTGCAATAACCTTGTGACCTGGTTTACACTCACTTGAACAATAATTGAACAAATACTTGACTGATTTCATAAGCTAGTGAGCCATCATTTTTTTGTGTACAAGTAATAATACGATGTGATGATTAAACATTTATTCGGTTTCACTGTCATAACGGCCCACCGAGGGAAGACGTAACTCCAAAGTGGCCTGCGACAAAAATGAGTTTGACACCCCTGTGTTACGCTAATCTTAATTAAAAGTAAGATGCATCATAACACCTCCTCCTTTGGGTTGCAGTTGTGGGAGGGGCAAAGTGGGTTAGGTGCGATGTGGGATAGTTGGCGGGGAATGACTTCTAGACAGATTCAAGAAAATTTGGATCAACAATTGAGTGGTTCAGGAGGTGGCAGCAATGCACCATCAACAGAATAGAATTGATGGGGCACTGCTGACTTCGGATCAGCACATTTACATTTACATATGTATGTCGGGAACTGTGCCTCTGAGTTGGCAGAACGTGAAAGTGGATCTCATTTTTAAGAAGTGGGACCATAGGGTGTGGTGCAGGGGGATCACACTCCTTCGGTTCTTCTGGTAGGGGCAGTGTTGAAAATCACACGGTGTGTAACACCTCAGCCAAGTCTGCACCCTCAGCAGGGTGCATTCCACTTTGTTTTGTTTTTGTGTTGTTTTTTTTATAATTCACATACTTTGCACAGTAAATTGCATCTCACAAGCCCCTTTTTGTATGTATCTAGTGTTGATAAATGAAGTGCCAGGTGTACCTGACTTCAGGCCTTGAGCATGATACATACACTAGCTAGAATAGGTCTAGCAGTATTGACAATATTGGAAGTAAATTGACGCCCCCAAAACCCCAACACAACCACTATAGTCTCCAGATTGACGAGCAGATCCTCCTCTTCTCCACTTGAAGCAACCCTGCTGGAGTCACCCCCGCACAGAAACTCACACGAGACATGCGGCGTGTTTCCATCAGTTGTCAGCAAAACGTGAGATTGAGGTCCGTTGGTATTAACCTGGTTAGTGACAATTACAGATATGGGTGAAACCCTCTGAAAACCCACTTCAGTTGTTTTATTTATTTATTTGTTCATTCCTGTCATTTGTCAGCGAAATGGGCCTCTGTCAGTGACGGATCGATAGACCATGTGTCAGTACTGACGGAATGCCCAACTTGGCAAAGTACTGAGCTTGCTACAATGTACTCACAATCACAAAATTGTACATGGAGAAATTATCTGTTCACTAATTTGTCAGTATTCAGTAGTTCATTGTTTTCCCATTTACTATGTAGCATGAGAAATGTGATACTACCTACTAAAAAAAACAAGTCAAGTCAGAAACACAGGAACAGTTTTAATGAAACCAACAAAGGTATTTAAAAAAAAGCCTAGGCACAATAACTACGGTTAATCAATGAACCTTGGAGGATGTCCAATGGCAACTGTTCCGGGCCAGATGTGCAGAGGATCTGTCTTGCCCGATTGAAACCACGTCAGACAGAGTTTTTAGGGTATTTTGATGTCACAGAGGTTAGTGGTTAGCACGTCGGCTTCACAGTGCAGAGGTACCGGGTTCAATTCCAGCTCCGGCCTCCCTGTGTGGAGTTTGCATGTTCTCCCCGGGCCTGTGTGGGTTTTCTCTGGGTGCTCCGGTTTCCTCCCACATTCCAAAAACATGCATGGCAGGCTGATTGGACGCGCTAAATTGTCCCGAGGTGTGAGTGTGGGCGTGAATGGTTGTTCGTCTCTGCGTGCCCTGCGATTGGCTGGCAACTGATTCAGGGTGTCCCCGCCTACTGCCCGAAGACGGCTGGGATAGGCTCCAGCACCCCCCGCGACCCTAGTGAGGATCAAGCGGTTTGGAAAATGGATGGATGGACGGATGATGTCACAGAATTCGAAAATGACATTGTTTTTTTTCAGAAATGGCTCGATTTTTAAAAAAAACATTCCATATTTTTGTTGCGAAAAGTGCTAATGATATGCAAGTTATGAAATTGGTAACCTCTTCATGCTACAACTTTGATAAGCCTGTATCTGTGGTTTCAAGCATGTCCTTACAGTCAGTAGTCTTTGATTTTTGATGTGGTATAGTGGAAGACGGCAAACGTTTTCGCTCCTGTGAAAATATAGAATAAATTTATCAAGACGACAACTATAATGAGGCAATTTCACTTATCATGAATATTGTAACATCCCTCATTATCAGGATTTTTCTCAGTCAATGCCATCTGGGGGGTCCGAATTTAATTGAGAGCGAGCCAATTTAGGTCCATGTGCCGCACGTTGACAACCACTGAAAAAGACGGTTTTCGTGGAGTCCCACCACTATTACCGTTATGGCCCGAATATAAGATGGTGTTTTTTGCATTGAAATAAGACTGAAAAAGTGGGGGTCGTCTTATATTCAGGGTGTAGACATTATACCCATTCACGACGCTCGATGGCGCCAGATATCATTGAAGCGAATGCTGAACTTGACTCCCCATGCCAAAGTGAACCCCTGTCACGAAGAATAAAAATAAAAATAGCGGTAGCACGAATAAGTAAAATAGAAAAGAGAAGAAAATAATAGAAGAGATAACAGAAAATGGAGAAACGTAGCGACAATCTGGAGAAAAGTGGGTCAAAGATCAGCCAGGTTAACCGGCAGCTGAGGAGAAGTTATGATGTAATTTACATTTCAAAAACTAGAAGACATTCATTTACGAATGTGATTGCACTTTAGTTTACATATTTAAATGTTCAAATATTAAGATTTGAATGAGGCAAAATAACATGCTTTTTCTCTCAAATATATTGTTATAATCATTTGTTTCAGATGTACTGTAATTATGTTCTGTATAAAAATTAATTTGGTATTCAAAAAGTCTTTTTTCAAACTTGAGTCTTGAAAAAGAGGGGATCATCTTATAATTAGGGCCGTCTTATATTTGGGCCAATACGGTAAATTAATCACTGCAATCTGAAGTCTTAAGAAATTTTGGGGGTGTCAAATGTCAAAAGGAACACATTGTTTGGAAAATAATGTGTTGCAATGTTTTTGACGTGTGATTTTTTTTTGTATCCGTTTTAACATTTCTTTCGGAAATGTGATATACAGTATAAAATATAGTAGTGGTAATTTTGGTCATGATAACTGTTATCTAAATTGCATTTAAATATTTTTTACGACCTAAAAAAAACATCCTGATGCTGGCTTGAGTTAAAACCCAACACTCATTCACATTTGGCTATCACAGTTTTGAGTTTTCTGGTTTCTCAAGGATGTATACTTGATCCAAGGGTTTGTTTTTATATATACATGACATCAAACACACTAAAGTATTTTATGTATTTTGCCAAGGTTGTGGAAATCAAGGCTCATGCAGCAGAATGGAAAGCAAACGTGCGAGCAGAGCTGAGAGAAACAAGGCGGCGAATGAGCGTCGAGGTCAGCGACAAACTTCAGCGAGCTGCCACTATTCGCAGTATGGAAAGACGACAACTCGGCCTGGACCAACGGGCGGTGTCCATGGATATGCTTTCTCCAGAACGCCGAGCCATTTTCAACAGTCTCGACACCAACAGCTACAAAACCTCCTCCCAGGAGAGTATCGACACCAAGTTGAACAATCTTCGACTAAGGGGCGCTGAGCAATGCGACCGTCAGTCCAACCACCAAACAACATCTGAAGACAACATTTTTAACCGCCTGAGTTCTGTCACTAAGCTGGCCAAACGCAACAGGAATCGAGAACTGAAGACAAACATCACAGAAGAAGCTCGCCGTCCGCATAGTGAAGCTTACGGTTGGATTACACCCACCTTTGATTGTAGCACACCTGTCATGGATGAAGGGAAGAGCAAGGATGAGAAAAACGAAGAGGCCGAAGACAAAGAATGCAATACAAGCTTGTCTGAATTTCCATTGTTTGTAGAGGCTTACACGTCACATAATGGGCTTATTCTGGAACAAACCAAAGAGAACAAGAATGATGAAGCACTTGAAATGAAAGCGCTACATATTGAGATGAGCCCTTAACAGTCTGTAAATTGTTTTCAAATGCCACCATTTGTGCCTTAGGTTTTCTCTTTCACCAGTATGTGCTTAAGCAGGACCAATGCCTGCTTCTTTGTGCTACTGTACACGTATGCTGTTCTGTTGACATGCAGTATTCACAGTGCCCTAAGAATATGAGCTAGACATTATTTATATTGGCTTCACCATGATCCAGTCTAATAATGCAAAATACCCTCAGAAGTTGTGCACTTCTACTAATGAACGGTCACTGGGTAAAGTGTTCCTTCAGCAAGTGCTAAAGCAGAGGCCCCAACCATTGGTCCCTAGCCCAGTACCAGTTTGTTGACCATTTAGTTTAGTGTCACACATTAAATTAATACGTGTGTGTGTGTGTGTGTGTATGTATATATATATATATATATATATATATATATATATATATATACTGTATATATATATATATAATGTGTATCAATCGCTGACGATATCATGAGATCAGTCCCCACTCAGTGACAGTGTGAATTTGGGTGCGCATGATCGTTTGTCACTATATGTGCTCTGCGACTGACTGACGACCAGTTGAGGGTATAGTCTGCCTTCTGCACGAAGTTAGCAGGGATCGGCTCCAGCAACTCCCCGTGACCCTGTTCAGGATAAGCGGTGTTGAAAATGGATGTGTATATCTATCTATCTATCTATCTATCGATAGAACTTTTTCATTTTGACTGAGCATACAAGTCAGCACTCCACCCCCGCGTCTGCGATCACCTTATGAAGATGGATGGATTATGCGTTCGCCACCCACACCCTCGGCAATTAGTCACCAATGGGGAATACATCAGCATGACACAAGATCCTACCTCCGTCGACTATTAACTTAAAAATAGGAAAATTCGTCCACATTCAACCCCCGTGTCAGGGATAACCTTCCGAAGTGGAATATGCATCTGAACCCCCCCCCATCTCCCAACCCTTGTCAGTGAATGTTTGCATATCCGCAAAAAGCATGTACTTATATGAATGGGTCCATGGCGTAAAAATGTTTGTGGCCCACTGTGTTAAAGGAAAATAATTTGGGTTTTATGTTTGTATCTTCAACCAGGTTTACAAATACCGTAAATTCCGGATTACAAGCCGCTACTTTTTTTCCACACTTTCAACACTGCGGCGTGTAATATGAAGCGGCTTTAAAAAAAAAATTCCATCGCGGGAAAAACATGGACCAATAAAATGAATGAGTCTTTCACTGAGGTCCAATGAGATTGTATGACTAATCACAACTTCTGCTCTTTTTGCCATAGCGGGGGGAAAAATGTGTTACCCGGCAACAGTCGATCAATAAAATGAATGAGTAGTACACAGGGGTCCAATGAAATTGTATGATTACCGGAAATCACGACTTCCTTATTTCAATCTTTCTTCTAACCCTGATCAACATGGAGAATACCAGACGAAAAGCATATGATGCAGCTTTTAAACTAAAAGCGATCACTCTGGCAGTTAAAGAAGGAAATCGAGCTACTGCCCGTAATCTTAGCATAGACGAGTCGATGGTGCGAAGGTGGAGGCTCCGGCAAGAAGAACTGAGCCAGTGTAAAAAGACAACCAAAGCTTTTAAAGCTTTGAAAGGTGGGCCGTCGTGGTGTTATAGATTCATGAAATGGAAAAGTCTGTCTATTAGGGCACGCACGACGTTGTGTCAGCAGCTCCCTCCCAATTACGAGGACAAACTTGCTTCGTTCCGCACATTAACACAAACAAAGATAGCGGAGAATTCCATCAGCCCAGATGAAATGATAAATATGGACGAAGACCCTCTGACATTTGATTTGCCTCTCACTCGGACTGTAATTAAAAAAGGTGCCCCCCCCCACCCCCGTCATACTGAAAACAAGCGGCCACGAGAGGACACATTTTACCTGTGTTTTGAGCCGCGCAGCATCGGGCCTAAAGCTGCCAACGATGATCATTTTTAAGCGGCTGACTATAGAAATAATTTCATATGTCTTTTCCCATTTATATGATTTGCATTATTCTATTTAAAGCCTAGTGGGCTGCAGTATTTCTCCTCGTAATTACGCAAATGCACATCAAGATCTCTCTTTGTCTGGCCTCTTATTATGTGCTTCAGCGTGATTTCGTTGTGCAAATGCATTGATCATGCTCATAAAAACATGGAGATTATTTCAATCTTAAGAAATTTTGCATTTTTTTTCTGCGGGGGTTCAGCGGGGGACCGCGTCAGTCGCCTCACCCGGAGGCGCTCCACGGTGGCAGGGAAGCACAAGCAAACCCCCGCCTACTCATTGGCCAGCGGTTTATAGTACGGTGCGGCGCATATAATTACAAAATAGATTTTTCTTCATAAATCTGAGCATGCGGCTCTTAATCAGGTGCGGTCTGTAGCCCGGAATTTACGGTATATGTTATGATAATGTCTACAGAGGTTTAATATATTTTCACATAATGTACATTTACCAATGAACGGTTAATGACATTTCCCTACCTCACACCATTTAAGTATCTGCAAAGATTGCGCTTGAAGGTCCTCTAATATAAACAAGTCTGTTGTTTTATATAATTTTAAGTAATCACGTAAAAGGAGACAAGCCTTGTTTAACAAAGAATTACAATTACTCAGAAATTGTGAGTGAAGAATGAATGATGCTGTCGCGAAATGAAATGCCTTAGAAATTTGAGTAAACTTGGACTATAGATTACAGCAAAGCCAAGAATCACCACATGCAATGGAAGTAGGCCTGTCACAATTCATTTTTCGAGATAATGTACTGTACTTTCCCAGAAACTACCGCGATAAACGATAGTATCGTCATCTTTTTTTTTTTTAATGGCACTGATATATGATGTCATAACAAAATAATTTCATTGTGTCCTTCTGAAGTATTGTTGTGAATTGAGCGTAAGCGAGGCAGTATTCATACTCTTTGAAAACATTATTTTTGTTTTCTGGTGACCAGTGGGATATTTGTAATGAAAAACATTGGCTCAACAAATGGCTGTTTTCCAACGGATGTAATCAATACTTTACGTAATTTTAAAGCCCAACTAAATGAATATGCGATCGTGCGCATAGACTTAGGTCTTTGTACTGTATAAACTATATAGCTGGAAGCTCCATCGACGCACCAGCATTGGACAGATACGGACTCGTTACGTGCTTGGTCGCCAATCTCGAAGTTCCAAATTGGCGTAATGGGTGTTCCCAGAACCAATCGTACAAACTAGCGATTAAAGAGTAGGAAAAGAGCATCGCAGAGGTGGACTGTGAGCCATAGCATTCATGTCACATGGCTATTACGAGTGCAACACGACATATTTTGTTCTCTGATTGAGTTTGAATTTGTTGAGCTACGGCGCTGTGCAGTAAAAGCAGAAAAATAGGAAAGAAAAAGAAAATGAAACTATTTAGGACAAATCAGTATTCAGACGTACACTGTTAGAGCTTCGAATCAAAATACATTTCACATGACAACAACAGCTTTAGAGTTTCATCAACATTTCCCTTGACATCTTTATGGCTTTAACCTTGAGTGAAAACTAAATGTTTGGTGTGTTTTTCGTTAATATGCTGTTTACAGTATGTGCACCTTCAACATGCACACTAACCCACTGTAATTTCTTGGAGAAACAAGGTGTGCACAGTGGCCAAATGAAAGTGTAGCAGGTTAAAATAAAGTGGTTAAATGACCGTATTTTCAACACTATAACATGCTTCGGAGTATAAGGTGCACCTTCAATGAATGGCCAATTTTAAAACTGTTTTCATATATAAGGCGCACCGCATTATAAGGTGCATAGAATAGAAGCGACAATAGTGGCTGCGGTTTCATTATGCATCCACTAGATGGAGCTACGCTAAAGGGAATACAATACAATACAGCTTTATTTATGTAGAGCTTTCACAACCACTGCAGCTGTAACAAGGCGCTTTATGGAAGATTTAAAATACTACCTCCAAGAAATCAGAATAGTGATCCATATATAAGGCGCATCGGATTATAAGGCGCACACGTCAGCTTTTGAGAAAATTGAATGTGCAGAAAATATGGGATTTGAAATTAAACAATTCATCCATATAATATCGTGTGCAAGTTCGCTTTCCACTGTATTTAGTCTGTGGTTGGAAGTGTAGAAATATGTTCCCCAATTTAAAAAAGTCCCTTGTGAGGTCATTCGAAGTATCAGGTATGTATTGTGAATCTATCCATCCATCCATTATCTAATCCGCTTATCCTCACGAGGGTCACAGGCATGAATCTATTCAGAGGTCATGTCAGAGCATACATAAGATAAAGGATATTGTCAGGAAAACCGCGGTACATAAATGTATGAATCCGTCATTGAAACTGAATGTAACGCATCCTGTGATTGGTGTTGCCTCGAATCCAAACATTTCCATCTGTAAATAAAAAGGAGAAGTTGAATTTGTTCCTGAATATGACATCCAGATCTTTTAACATATATCCCCTGACCTCTTTGAGTATCTCAGGGCCCTTTTTGTTTTGGATTGTATTGTCAGGATCACTCCTACTTTGAGATTTAAAAAAGATTAGGGATAGTAATTTTACTTCCGCAGTCGAATGGTAACCAATCTTTCGTCTCGCCAAAAGTCAACTGGGATAGGCTCCTGCTCACCCATGACCCTAATCTGGAAGCTCATTATAAAAAAGGATGGATCATTGGAAAACATACATATGGTATGGTATTTAGTAGTGAATGACAACAGAACACAGCATAAAGCCATAATGCAAAAAAACAACAACTCAAATACATGATCAAGTAGCAGCCGTTACTATGAGTGTGATTGTGCAATTTTTGTTGAACATGACTTCTCTAGTCTTTTAGCTTGGATCTGGATTTAAAGAAAACAAATGGAAATATCAACAAATAGGACCCAGTTGGAGGCATGAGTGCTTCATATTGCATCAGGTGAAAAGAATAATACGACTGCTTTGGTAGGTAGCCTGGTGACCTCTTAGCATTTGAAATTTGTATGTGGAGTTCATATTCATCATTTACCTGACAGCTAATACAGTGCTTAAGTAGAACATGTAGACTGTGCCACTTGCTCCTGACTCAAATTGTGTAGTCAGTGACACAGCAGCATTATTTCTTTTTATGCTACTCTATACATTACACGTGAAAAAGGACAAAAAAGTAAAAGCTGGTACGAATGCACGCAAAAGCCACGTAAAAAAAAAGACTTCTCAAAAAATACATACATTTCAAATCTTCAACATGAAAAAGAGATAAGTCAAATACAAAAAGACGCACCTGCATGCTATATTGCCAGACACATAACTACGCACAGTATGCCGTTGATTGTATCGCCCCGCATTGTTCAGATGGTCAGGCTTTTGTGTGTTTTTTTATTTTTCTAACTGCCTGTGATTTTCAAATCTGCCTTGTACTTCAATGTTGCTCACAGTCTCCCAAGGTGCAACCATTATGTTTCCTTTTGGAAATAAATATCACTGAATATGAAATTTATAAAACTGTCTGGTATTATATGTCATTCTATATGATTGGCGTGAGCTATGTGTCATGCAATGTTTTGTGTGTGTGTGTGTATGTGTGTGTTGGGGGGTGGGGGAGAATAAACATGCCTGATCATACGCGGTTCACAAATGTGGGAGAAAATTCTCGATTTGTCTACGATTCTTGCCAAAGGTCTGACGGGATAGGCTCCAGTGCCACACAACCCTGAACAGGTACCGTTAAGAAGTGTAAGAAAGGGGCCCATTACCGCATATGATCCCACATCTGTGGTCTGTTAGATCGTTCGGAGAATTGTTCAAATACCTTTACCTTCTAAATAGTAGCTTCATTCTCAGCATAATTCTTCCGATACGTCCACTGTCACTACCTTCACATGAACAGACCATCTCATTCTGGCGTTTCAAAGCCCTTTTCACACTGCACTGGCTCAATGTGAAAGAGTCGTATCGCAACATGAAATAATGACCGCCAGCGTGCCCATATTTGGAAGTGCTGGCATAGTAGCCTCACAGGAAGTAAGAACAGATTTCTTCGACAGTACCTCGACAAGATTTATCTTTCACTGTTGCAAAAGGCAGAGCTGAATTTAGTCATTTTAAGAAAGATGAGAAGATGAGCAGCCGAGAAACAGTAAAGGCTCATCTGAAATTTTATCATGATGTTCCCTGTAAATAAGTCAGCCAAAATCAGTCAATCAAAACTTTATTTATGGAGCACCTTTCATACAGAAATTGCCGCTCAAAGTGCTTAAAATCATTGCGCCTCAGGCGTCACCCCACAAAGTCAAACATAAAATTACGGGTTTACTTATCCCACCCCAATCCCTACCATCACACATGCCACCCGTTTGCTGAAGCTGAGCAAACGGGTAATTGGTTGTTACTTGAGCCTTGAGCAACTGTGATGTCATTTTCAGTCGCCAGCAAGTGGCAAAAATGGCCGCCCCATGACATGGAAAAAAATCGGGTAGATTGTACTGCTGTACTCATATTCCACAAACATAATATTAATCAGAATACCGTTTTTAGACTAGTGGGGCTGCGTATAATATCGTAAAGAATATTTTTGGTTGAACCCCCACTTTAACCTAGAGCCTAAAACACATGGGGAACCAATGCAGTGATTTTAAAACCAGTGCAATGTGGGTGGTGTAATTCTGATCTTCGCCAAGATACATGCTGCAGACTTTTGCAAAAGTTATAAAACTGAAATACTCTTTTGGGGAAGAACAGAGAGCAGGACATTACAGTAGTCTATTCAACTGGTCTGGTCATAAAAGCTTGCATCAACATTTCTGTGTTGGCATGACAGAGAATGGGACGGATTTTGGTAATGTCCTGAAAAAGGTCAACGCCGATTTAGTTTGATGTGTGGAAAAAGTCAGCCCAGAATCTAAAATCATCCCCAGGGATTCCACTTGTGTGGATGGATTAAAAGACGGTAATTGTGATTTAGGTAAAAGTATTTTTGCCTTGAGACCAATGACTCAGACTTCAGTTTTATCTTAGTTAAACTTGAGAAAGTTTCCTGCCATTCAGGATTTGACATCTACAATACGGTTAAAAAGTGCATCCGTTGACTTTGTGTTATGCGGAGACATTGGAGACAACTGTGAAAGTTGACTCCATGTTTTCTGATGACATCACCAAGATGGAACATAGGTTAAAAAGCACTGTGTCTAAAATCGAACCCTGAGGCATACCATATGTGACTTTTATGGGCCTTAGAGAGGCAGGTATCCAAATGTAACATAAAAGTCCTGTCTATGAGGATGTGAATCATTTGTGTACAGCAACTGCCGATTTGTTTGAGGCATCTTAAAAGAATATTGTGGTCTACTGTATGAAATCCAGTAGAACCAACACTCAACTATTTTGCATCATAATGTAGTCTAAGGTCATTAAAAGTACCATCTTGGTGATGTGGTTCACTCTAAAACCAGAGTAAATTTTTTTCAATGACATTAATAAAACCAGTTAGCTGTGTAAATAGAAGCTTTTCTGAAGTAAGTAAATTAGATACCCATCTAAATTTGTTGACAATTTTAGGGTCTAAATTGCTCGTCTTCAGGAGGGGCCTCCCCACTGCCCCTTCAAAGTAACACGAAATCACAATGCCAGCCCCATCTCCTCTTGGATGTGCTTGTCTGACGTCATGCCACGACCTCTCGTGAATAGAAGATTTTCCAATTCAAGGCGCCCTGCCGTCGAAGTAGAAGTCTTCTGCCACGCCGTATCGGCCAGCAATGCTCCACTCCGTGGTCAGGGCCCCTCACTACAAACACAAAGTGGTGTGAAAAGGGCTGAACTTTGTCTAATAACCATCGAGTTCTTCCGGCTTATCCTTGTCGCTCACAAAGAGTGCTGTTTGTTTTGTTTTAGTCAAGATCTCAACAGTTTTATTCATGTGTGTTCCGTTGACTTTTACTGAGGTAAAGCTGGTTGTCACATCGTTTGACCAATGACTCAGAGTTTTCACAAATACCTCTTTTGCCCTTCTCCTGAAATGCTTTCCCACAACAGCAAAAAGGAAGGGGTTAACAGCACTATTACTGTACGCCAAATAAGTAGACAGCTGAATGCCGAGGTCAAGAACATAGCCCCAAATGCATCCAGAAGTTATTTGGAAGTATTCTAGAGTGTCCAGAAAGCGCATCACCTGGTGTGGTGTCCAACAGAAGAGAAAGACAGCCATCACGGCTAGAACCAAGTGGGTGGCTCTTCTCTCTGTCCTCATTCCAGGGAGAACTCTGACATGATTTTTACTCAAAACAGCCACAATATGACAGGTGCAGTAACTTAGCACCATAACGGGTATTAGAAATCCAAATACATTAATGAAAATGTTGTGTTGCACCCTCCAGGACAGGTGAGGGTAAACCATGATACATGCATCTACTTCGGCATTTTGTACATATCTCACTGTGCGAAATAGTAACACGGGCATTGAAAAAAGGAATCCCAGCATCCAGGTCCCCAGGCAGATGCGCTTGGCCCACAAAGGTCTCCTCAGACGACTGGGGTTCATTGGCTTCACCAGAGCAAGGTAGCGGTCCAAGCTAACCAGTGTCAGGAACAGTATACTGCAGATGTAATTCATGTATATGGCAACATTGACAAGCTTGCAGAGAACTTCTCCAAAAACCCACTGGTGTCCACGAGCGATAGTGAAAGCCCAGAAAGGGAGGCAGGTCATCATGACCAGATCGGCAGCAGCCATGTTACCTAAATAAACATCTGCCGCAGTGCAGTTCTTTCTCTGAAGGCAGAAGACAGCCATCACAAAACTGTTTCCCAGGAAGCCGACGAAGCTGATCACACCAAGGTATGGAGGCTGTAGGGTGGACATCAGCAGTAGTAAGGTGGCAGTGTAGTTGCAGGAATCGCTTTCTGAGATCGATGCATTCATAGCCATCTGAAAACCGAGAATAAGAGCAGTGTCACTATGCATAACATATTACTAAACAAATGAAAGTCAAAAAGGTGAAATTGGGAATGTACACAGCGGCGGTTCTGGGGGGGGGGGGCAACGGGGGCCAGTGCCCCTGTAGCACCGATTCTGGCCCCCCCTGTGGCCCCCCCTCCGAGCGCAGATTACGCAGTCGTGCCGAGTCGCAGACGCGAAAGGTGGAACTATAGTGCGTCATTTAACATTCTAGTCGGACCCTTTAGTGCGCTGCGCCACTTAAAAATGAGCGGGAAAATGAGAAGCAGTCCGCAGAGAACAGGGGCGGTTCTGGATCAATTTCACTGAGGGGGCCGGGCTGGGGCCAGGGGTTTTGATGGGGGGGGCACATTCAACCCAGGGCTAAAAAGACAGATTCGAAATCTTATTTGACTTTTTATTTCTTCAGACTTGGGTGTCTTGAAAGGCGCTTATAAATAAAATGTATTATTATTATTATTATTATTATTAGGAGGGCTAAAATGTCTGCAAGCATAACAATACGTCCGTTGAGAATATTCAAGCCAGGGGATGATATGGTACCAGCCTGCCGGGGACAAAGATTGCAAATACACTGAAGCTGATGTTTTACATGCATATAATTATCCAAATTTTAAAAGGCAATGTCTTATATATTGATCCTGTTAAATAAAAATTAAAATAAAAAGGGAGACTAAAAAAGTTACACACACACACACACACACACGCATGCACACGCACACACAAACACGCGCATACACACACAGACACGCACACTCACACACACACAGACACGCACACACGCACGCACGCACACGCACACACACACGCAAATAGCACTCGTGTCGTGGTAATTTCCTTCTCTGCGGACTGCTTCTCATTTTCCCGCTCATTTTTAAATGGCGCAGCGCACCTAAAGGGTCCGACTAGAATGTTAAATCACGCGCTTTGGTTCCACCTTTCGCGTCGGCGACTCGGCACGACTGCGTAATCTGCACTCGGAGGGGGGGCCACAGGGGGGGCCAGAATCGGTGCTACAGGGGCACTGGCCCCCGTTGGCCCCCCCCAGAACCGCCACTGCCAGAGAAGGAAATTACCACGACACGAGTGCTATTTGTGTGTGTGTGTGCGTGTGTGCGCGGTGTGTGTGTGTGTGTGTGCGCGTGTTTGTGTGTGTGTGTGTGTAACTTTTTTAGTCTCCCTTTTTATTTTAATTTTTATTTAACAGGATCAATATATAAGACATTGCCTTTTTAAATTTGGATAATTATATGCATGTAAAACATCTAGCTTCAGTGTATTTGCAATTTTTGTCCCCGGCAGGCTGGTACCATATCATCCCCTGGCTTGAATATTCTCAACAGATGGACACGGCGTATTGTTACGCTTGCAGACATTTTAGCCCTCTTAATACTGTTTTTTTCTCATCACTGTAATGTTATGACTACAATTTCAAAGTCTGAAGAAATAAAAAGTCAAATAAGATTTCGAATCTGTCTTTTTAGCCCTGGGTTGAATGTGCCCCCCCATCAAAACCCCTGGCCCCAGCCCGGCCCCCTCAGTGAAATTGATCCAGAACCGCCCTGAATGTACACAATTTGAAAAGTGGATGAGAACAGGATAAAAAAACAAAAAAAAACAAACAATGAAAACACTGGTGTGTGGAAGTAACTTGGTTAATTGCATCGCCGTGCAAAATAAAAAAATAAGTATACTCACTGGAGTAAAATTCAACAAAATCTTTGTCATGTATGACAAATATATCAGGGGCCTGCATCTTTCCAAGATAAGATGATTTGAATACATATCTCATGTGTAGGGTCCGTTATGATTCAAAAACGGTACCCTCTTCACGTCGAGTGATTCGATTCAGTGGGATTGCAATTCGATCCAATACCGCTTTAGCCTTTGTCATATTTATGAATATAGAAGAACGTGTAAAAGCCCTCCAAAGCTCAAACTGTTCAGGTTAATTATATATCAAGATATTCAAATCATCACCAATATCATACCTGGATTGTATCTCTCATCGAAGACAATTCATTCCGTATCTCAATACACGGTGTGTGTTACGATCAAGTACGGTACATTTTGAAATACTGTATAACTATTCGATTTGGGCAAAATGAAATCCGATTTTCCGATTCTAATCGATTCTCTTTGCTCCCCCATACGTTATCATTGACCAATATAAAGTGTTGAAAATGGAGCTTTATTTGAACATGAAGAAACAAACAATAAAAATACAACAATGACACGCCAACAAGCAAGCAAAAATGGTGGTTGACTGGTTCGCACATCCGCCTCACAGTTCAGAGGCGCACGGTTCGATTCCGGCACCTGTGTGGAGTTTGCATGTTCTCCCCATGCCCGCGTGGGTTTTCTCCGGATACTCCGGTTTCCCCCCATATTCCAAAAACATGCATGACAGGTTAACGGAACACTCTAAATTTTCCCGAGGTGTGAGTGTGAGTGCAAATTGTTGTTCGTCTATTTATGCCTTGTGGCTGGCGACCAGTTCAGGGTGTCCCCCCCCCCGCCTACAAAGACAGCTGGGATAGGCTCCAGCACCCCCCGTGACCCTTTTGAGGATAAATCAGATCGGAAAATGGATGGATGGATATGATATCATTATAAATCGCAGATCGTAGACACGATACAACGCAGATCCAAAGAGATAATAACAAAAAAACAAATCACCAAACGATGGTGAACATGAATTTATCAATAAGTACTAATCAGCAACTCTCCAGACCATCTACCCCCCTCGTTCCATCTCCGTATCCCATGGGAATATGACTTTTTTGTTTAGAATTGAATTTACAGTATGTACATACATACAGTCCTCACACAGACGGTTCCATAATTTCACAGTACCGAATAAGAATCTTCTCCGCTTGTGTGAATGATTTTAATCTTTAACCCTTTCAGGGACAGCGGATTTTACAGTGGACAGTTTATCATGTTCTCAGGTTACAGGGTGCATGAAAGGGTTAAATTATATTCCCCTTCCCAGTTATGTTTCCATAAATTAATCTGCCCATTTTCTATCTCGAAACATTTTTTTTTTTTGTGGTAACATTGTTTTTAAATTTGTACTTTTGCACATAATCTGTGTTGTTTGGATGTGGGTGTCTGAATTTCAAACATTTTGATTGTAAGAGAAGTAAATAACTTTGATTTAAATAGGAAACTTTTGGAATGGCTGTTGCCCTTTTTTGGAGCGTTATTAGATTTAATTTATGTAGTTATTGCCCCAACCCTCATTGGAGTCACAAAAATATGGCAAAATTATGGATGCAAAGCAAATCAATAATCAAGCATCCATTTAGCTTAATTGAATACTAAAATGCTTCTTCTTAATTTCATATGAATCTCTTCGATGTATGAATCAATTTCTCATTGATCATGATACCCAAGAATTTATTTTTATTCAACCCTGTCAATCTGCACCCCATCTAGTTTCATTCATATTTATTATGATTATATTTGTTCTGCAAATCCCAAACAACATGATTTGTTTGTTTAAATTTCATGATAGTTTGTTTCTGTCAAACCAGATTACATTATTACATACAGTAGGAACTGTACATGTACACACAGACAAACACATATTGTGTGTATGAATGTATGTATATGAACATCATCAACAACAGCATACTGTAGCGATCATTTACGTATTTTTTGTCATTATAATACAAGAAATAACAGTGTATACTACAAGATAAGTACAACATCTTAACTGCTACGCTGTTCTTAATCCGTATCAGAACGTGAAACATTTTTAGCCGCTCACCTCGTCTCATGAATTTAACGCTCCAGATGTACCGCATGTCTTCCTCCCTGATGCTTGATCGGGAAGTGGTGAGTTGCGGCCAGTTTTATCGGAGCAGATCCAGAACTCATCACCATGACGTCATTCACAGCCCACATCTGTTTCTTACAAATTATTTACACAAATTCATTTTTTATGTCTGACTCAGTCTTGTGCTTAGTTTTGTTATAGTTCTCTAACGACAGTATATATACATAGATATTTTTTGACACCACATGATGAGTTAAGATTTGCTCTCATTCTCTTCATTTGCTGCCTGTGTTATCTTCACAAAATCTGTCTGGATTCGAGTAAAACCTGCCAGACAAGTTATTCTATCTATCTATCAAACCTTGATAGATAGATAGATAGATAGATAGATAGGTAGGTCGAACCCATTTGTACTCTTTTGTTTCACATACCTCAAATCAGAATATAAATGAACAGACATACGACCATGGCGGATTAGTAATGTAACACACACACGCGCGCGCACACACACACACGCACACGCACACGCACACACACACACACACACGCACGCACGCACACACACACACACACACACACACACACACACACACACACACACACACATCTACGCATCTAATGATCACTTTCCATCGTTGTTTCCTGGCAGCAAACACTGTTACACAACTATGCCCTGGCGAGTTAAACAGAACACACAGGAAGATAAAAAAGGATAAATTTAATTTGACTCAAACCTGCAGGCAGATCTCTGGTATCAAACACAATTGTTCCAAGACATAACCAGATTCACAAAGAGGGTATTGCTGTCAATAAAAAAAAAAAAAGAGGTGTCCTTCCCCAACAGTGCAGCAGTGTCACATCGCTTGTACTTTACTGTAGATGTTTCACTATAGTCATTTAAAAAAAAAAAAAAAAAAAAAGTCATGCCACTGCTTACAGCATCAAGACCAATTCGAAACATCATCACTCAAGGACTTTTCTCCCAATCGAGAAACACAAGCAGATATGATGCAGACACCGTGCATCATGTCTCTGGGTAATGTTCCTCAGATAATCACCGGTGAATAATGTATCTGAACTCTCTTAATAGTCATAGTAAAGGAATGGAATTACTGACTGAACTGACAGGAAGTCGGGGGTTTAGATTATGTCCAGACAAGAAAGATTTGATGACGACAGGATAGTAGCAGAGGCAGGCGAAGGATTTTACAATGGAGAGCAGTGATAGAGTTTGCAATATTCAGTCAGTATTCCATCCAAGTTAATTTGCATCTCACAATGATGAAAAGGACATGAGATCCATGTGCAAGTTGGAAAGGTCGGATATTGTAGATCCCTATAAATAACTGCCACTATGAGAAGGATCCCACATCTCCGTCATGTTCTTAGGCCTTTTTTTTTAACCGCTGCTATCCATTTACTATGCCTTGGTTCTTATTTTGGTAGGCTGTAGCATGCTCAGCTTTCCTTTTGTCACCTCCTGCTGTGACAGATTTCACTTATTTAATCCATCCATCCATTTTCTGAACTGCTTTATCCAAACAAGGGTCGCGGGGCATGCTGTAGCCTATCCCAGTTGTCTTGGGTCAGTAGGCGGGGGGACACCCTGAACCGGTTGCCAGCCAATCGCAGGGCACACAGAGACGAACAACCATCCGCGCTCACACTCACACCGAGGGACAATTTAAAGTGTTCAATCAGCCTGCCATGCATGTTTTTGGAATGTGGGAGGAAACAGGAGTACCTGGAGAAAACCCACGCAGGCCCGGGGAAAACATGAAAACTCCACATGAAGAGGCCGGTGCATCGAACCCACAACCTATGCACTGTGAGGTTGATGCGCTGGACAACCGGGCCGCACAAACTAAAAATGCCACTGGAATGCAAGCATGACAGTTTCCACATCTGGATTCCTAAGAGTTGGGATTTTGTTTTATTTTTCTTGGTGAAATGTATGTTACCTGACATACAGAGAAAAACATTTTACAAACCAATTCCAGTGACCACTTTGTTGGGTTTGATTATTTTCTAATCTAATTCGATGGACCATTACTTCATCAGAAAAATACCGTATTTTCCGCACTGTAAGGCACACCTAAAACGATTCAATTTTCTCAAAAACCGCCCTATAATCCGACATACAGTAATATAATATATAGAGACTGTAACTTTCTTATTAGCAGGAACCAATTGTAACGTAAAAGGGTTCTGCCCAACACTAATTGACATGCGCATTTGCCAACACGCACTCAAACAGACAACTACTTTGTGAGCTCTGCGTAGCCATTATGAAACAAAGATAATACCATAAGCATAGTTAACTACTGACTATACGAAGGGAGAAGAAGACAGAAAATATCCTTAGAAGTCTTTTAGATCCCCATGACGATGTGAGCCCACAAGATTTGTGTGCCTTTTTGTTTAATCAATTGTCTTCATAACGTTTGTCTTTCATTGAGATGTTACAGCGGTAGCGGTTGTGAAGGCTCTATATAAATAAAGCTGTATTGTATTGCATTTGCTTTAGCGTAGCACCATCTAGTGGATGCATAGTGCAACCGCAGCCACTATTGTAGCTTCTATTCTATGCATTTTACGCAATGCACGTTATATTGAAAACAATTTTAACCTAGGCCATTCATTGAAGGTGTGCCATATAATCTGAAGCGCCTTATAGTGCAGAAAATATGGTACTTCCATTTAGGAATTACAGTGATGCCTCGCTATTTCGCGGATTTTTTCAAACATATTCATTTTAAAAAAAAAATCCATATACATGGAGTACAGTACTGTATATGTTGCTCTATGTGACTCGCTGTTGTTTTGCACCCAAATTTTTTGCGGACTTTAAAAAAAATGTTTTAACTGTATATGTTAATTGGTCGCTACTTCGCGGATTTTCGTTTATCGCAGGTGGTTTTGGTCCCCATTAACCACGATAAATGAGGGATTACTTTACACAAAAAGGTCATCATGGCAACTGTGTTCTCAGCGTAGTCAATCTATCACGACTAGACTCTTCTTGTTGAGTGAGAAGATGTTCCGCCTCTCATCGGGGCAGGCTTAAACAATTCATCCATATAAGCTTGATAGGACCACTCGAGTTTCGGTGTTGAAGGCCAATGTCAGAGGCACACCCCAAACCAAGAATGGCATCACTTTTTCCATCACCTTCACACACATTGAAGAGAGGCCTTTGCCCGTTATAAGTTGTGTAGATTTGAGTGGAATCTCCCTTGGTAGTAGTATTCCATTCAGTTGTGAGAATGTTTTGGAGCCAATGTTAAATTGTTAGAGACATAATTATTGAGTCTCATTGGAAGGGATGGAATAGGTGCTGTTGTGAGACATAGAGATGTTTTTTTTTTTTTTACCTTAGATGTCGTGATGGTCTCTCTGCTGCTCTTTGAAGCCATCGGTGTTCTCTGTCCCAAACGTCGACATTTTTTTGTCCTCAAAAAGAGTACCATCTCTCATTAAGGTGCGTGTTGAGAGCTGAGTCTTTACATGAAGAGTTCGCCCATCTACTGTATGTTGTAAGATGTATCTGCTCTGCGTTTGCTCGGTTTCCCCAAGAATTGACTTTACGATACTGGCAATGCTGGTTTGCATGTTCTCCCTGTGCCTGTGTTGGTTTTCTCTAGGTACTTCTGGGTTCATCCCACATTTCAAAAGCATGCACGGTAGGTTAATTGATCACTCAAAACTGTCTGTAGTTGTGATTGAGTGTGAATGGTTGTTCGTTTATGTGTGCCTTGTGATTGGCTGGCAACCAATTCAGGGTGTATTGAACGAGGCTGGGATATAAGTGTATATCTAAATCCATCCATCCATCCATCCATCCATCCATCCATCCATCCATCTATCTATTTTCCGATCCGCTTATCCTCATAGGGGTGCGGGGGGTGCTGTAGCCTATCCCAGCCGTCTTCGGGCAGTAGGCTGGGGACACCCTGAACCGGTTGCCAGCCAATCGCAGGACACACAGAGACAAACAACCATCTGCGCTCACATTCACACCCAGGGACAATTTAATGTGTTCAATCAGCCTGCCATGCATGTTTTTGGAATGTGGAAGGAAACCAGAGTACCCGGAGAAAACCCACGCGGGCCCGAGGAGAACATGCAAACTCCGCACAGGGAGGCCGGAGCTAGAATTGAACCCGGTACATCTGCACTGTGAGGTTGACGCATAAACCACTGGACCACTGGGCCTATATCCATCTATCTATAGATAGATACACACACACACACACACACACAGCACTCAGTTTCTGATTGGGGGTCTGTTCCCCAGAACACGCCCTCCAGGTCTCGCCGTCATTGCTCACGTGAAAATTTAAGCCACCCGGTAAAAGGATGGAGTCCCCAGGAGGAGCGCTCACCAGCATTTCCTCCAAGCATTTCCTCCAAGGACTCCAAAAAGGGTGGGTACTCTGAACAGTTGTTTGGTGCATAAGCACAAAAAAACCCAGAAGGGACCCGTCCTGCCACCCGAAGTTGAGACGCGGCTATAACCTCTTGTGCACTGAGGTGAGCCCCAGTGGACATTCACCGAGCCGCAGGTGGCAAAAAGTATGCCCACACCTGTTTGCCTTCTCTCAATGTGGGCAACTCCAAAGTGGAAGACAGTCCCATCCCTCTCAAAGAGGACTGGCACCAGAGCCAAAACTGTGTTGAGGCGAGTTCTAGTTGGAACTTCTTGACTTCGCTCACCAGTTCGGCCTCCAGAGGGGCGACATCCCATGTCCATAGGGCCAGCATCTGTCAGTGGGAATCACTACGCCAAGGTTCCTGCCTTCAGCTGCTGCTCATCTCACAATGTACCTGCCCCTATGATCTTTCCCACAGGCGGTGAGCCCATGAGATCAGGAAGTGCAGGCCAGTCTACCAGGCGCTCACCTTTGAGCCCTACCTCAAGGCTTGGCTCAAGAGAGGGGAAGCTAGTGACCTAGGTCCGGGAAAGGGAAAACATATTCAGCTATCATTAATATATATCATTGGGATTTTTTGAGCCAGACTATGCATGGTCTCCCATCTATGACCTATTTGCCAAGGGTGACCGGGCCAAGGACAAAAGCTCAGACAAATTAGCTCCGAGGACTCTGCCGAGGCTTGCCTTTATCAGTGATTCTGTTCATAAACTTTATTGACAGAATTTCCAAGCACAGCGAAGACATTGACTGGGTCTGGTTTGGTGGCCTCAGTATTATATGTCTGCTTTTTGCAGATGAAGTGGTACTGATGGCTTCATCAACCTGCGATCTCCAAATCTCATTGGAGCGTAACACGGTTTGAAACTGTTTTGGTATAAAATTCAGCACCTCCAAATTTGAAACCATGGTTCTACATCGGAAAAAGGTGGAGTGCCCTTTCCAGGTCTAGGATTAGTTTGTTCCCCAAGTGAAGAGGTTCAAGTATATTAACGTGTGAGGGGCGGGTGGGTTGGGAGATTGATAGGCGGATTGATTCAGTGTCTGCAGTGATGCCTCGGTCTGATGTAGAAAAGGGGCAGCCAAGTTGGAAGGCGAAGCTCCCGATTTACCGGTTGATCTAGGATCCGAACCTCACCCATGGTCATGAGCTGTGGTTCGTAACTGAAAGAACAAAACCCCGGATACAAGCGGGCAAAATACGTTTTCTCCTCAGAGTGTAGTGGTTCTCCCTTCGAGATAGCGTGAGAAGCTGGTCGAGCTGCTGCTCCTATGGATTGAGAGGAGCTAGTTGAGGTAGCTTGGCCATCTGTTGAGGTTTTCTGGGCACAAACCACCATGAGAATGCTACGGGATGGCCCAAGACACACTGGAGGGACTATGTCTCCCGGCTGGCTTGGGAATACCATGGAATTTCACCAGAAGAGCTGGACAAAGTGGCTGGAGAGAGGGAGGTTTGGGTTTCTCTGTTCTCCACTCCCCCAGCGATTCACCCCAAGATAAGCGGAAGAAAGATACTGTATATGGATGGATGTATTCATTTAGAGTGATCCATTCTGACATATTTAAGTCCTTCTGAAAGTCATTCCATCTTAACGAGGACTCATTGGAATTATTTTTTTTTTTTAACCAAGTCGTGTCCTTATCCTTGGAATTTGTGCCTGGAAAGTAGTGCGAGTGAAGTGTGTGTATGTGTGCGGGCTTGTGTGTGTGTGTGTGTGTGTGGCTGGGGGAAGTGCACGAGAGATAGAGATAGATAGAGAGAGAGAGAGAGAGAGAGAGGCCAAAACCGGAAATGGATTTAACAATATGTGAGAAGGACTACGAACACTTGGACAAGACAAAGGGTAGGAGGGAGCTGACAGAGTAACACAAGGGATTGGGTAAACAGCACAGGTGTATCAATAACCTAACGAGACAAAAAGACAAAGGAACGCTAGGAAATCCATCCATCCATTGTCCGAACCGCTTAATCCTCAAACCAAATTCGAAATCGAAAGAGACCAACCAGCCGAACGCCAGCGAGCGTGAGGGAGCCGGCAACCCCACTTGCCACGTTAGAAACACCCAGCAGCAAGCCCACTGGACACGTCACAAACTAGCATACAACTGGCTAGCAACGAGACCCGACAAAATGCCACCCAAACAGAAGCAAGACACAAAGCAGGATGAGGATTTCCTGACCCTCACTCAAGTAAACGAATTACTCCAGCAACAAAAAGAGCTTTTTACGGCGCTCCTGCAACAACAACAGGAAAATTTCAAAGGATTTGTCAAGATGATAATAGACTCAACAAACTCACGACTTGACACTTTTACCAGGGAAGTCCAAGAAATAAAAACCAGCATCAACTTTACCCAAAAAGAGGTAGACGACATTAAAAAAAATCTAATCTGTCAAACTGGCCATTCCAAAGACATGCAAACAGAATTCTACAAAATATGTGACGGCATGCTTGTATTAACAGACAAGATGGACTACTTGGAAAGACAGTCAAGAAGAAACAACTTGGTAATTGATGGAATTGAGGAAAAACCGGGAGAAACGTGGACTGAAACATAGGAAAAAGTTCAAAAAATCCTCAAGGAGAAGCTGCTGATACAGGGACAAATTGAGGTGGAGAGAGCTCACCGCACAGGAAGACAAGAACCTGGAAGACCTCGACCGAGGCCAGTTGTGGTGAAATTTCTCAAGTACAAGGACAGATTAAGGATCCTACAAAAAGCAAAATACTTAAAAGGCTCCAACATCTACATCAACGAAGACTTTACAGATGCCGTACGACAAAAAAGAAAAGAGCTCCTCCCAAAACTAAAAGCTGCACGTGACAGAGGGGAAACTGCCTACTTAAGACATGACAAACTTATCGTCCACCCCCGCACCAGTACTCCAACACAACAGGCTGGAGTTCAACACCATCAAGCAGCATACTGAGAATTATTCACCACCCGGAGATAAAAACTCTGACCCTACTGAAGCAGGAAATTCACATACCAAAAACATGGACTTCGAACCCTTTGATGACCCTTTCAACCCTTGATGACTTCCAACCCTACTGACCACAAGACATTTGACCCTGAGAACAACTTGGACCCGGACAATAACTTTTTCAAGACCGACCGACCGCGAGGGAGCCAGTGATGACCGCGAGGAAGCCAGCGACGACTGCAGGGAAGCCAGCGACCGCGAGGAAGCCGGGAGACAACCAGCCAGCGACCACCGCGAGGGAGCCAGCGACGACAGCAAGGGAGCCAGAGACGACCGACAGGAAACCAGCGACGACTGCAGGGGAGCCAGTGACCGCGAGGGAGCCGGGAGACAGCGAGCCTGAGGGAGCCGGGAGACAACCAGCCAGCGCGCGTGAGAGAGCCGGGAGGCAGCCAGCCAGCGAGCGTGAGGGAGTCGGCGACGACCGCAAGGGAGCCAGCGACCACGAGGGACCCAGGAGACGTCCAGCCAGCAACCGCGAGGGAGCCAGTGATGACGGCAAGAGAGCGAGCGACGACAGCGAGGGAACCAACGACGACCGCGAGGGAGCCAGCGACGACCGCGTGGGAGCGGGAAATTCACATCCCAAAAACATGGACTTCCAACCCTTTGAAGATATTGACTATAAGCCATTCGATCCCGAGAACAATTTGGACCCAGACAACAACTTCTTCCAGAACAAACAAAGGGTAACAAACTCTGACTATTACCTGGATGAACAATTCAACACTAATATAAAATTGGAAAATGCACTTTCAGTAATACACTTAAACAGTAAAAGTCTCTATAAAAAATTCACAAAAATCAAAGAATACCTGACTAAATTCAATAAATTTAAAATAACTGCCATATCAGAAACTTGGCTTGATGAAGATAAAACAACTGAAATGGAAATAGAAGGTTATGAAATGTTTGCAACTAATAGGGAAAACAAAAAAGGAGGGGGGGTTGCAATATATGTAGACAAAGCACTTAAATGCAGTAAAATCGAGACATTGACAAACACAATAGAAAACCTAATGGAATGTCTAACCATTGAAATACATAATAAAAAGGCATCAAATATCATCATAAGTTGCATCTATAGGACACCAGGATCATGTATTGACACATTCAATAAAAAACTAACAGATATGCTCAGTTACAACAACGATAAGAAAACACGAATAATATGTGGTGACTTTAACATTGACTTATTAAACCCAAATGGACACAAAAAAACAACCGACTTCATAAATACTATGTACAGCAACAGCTTTTTCCCAGTAATCCTGAAACCTAGCAGAATAACAGTTGACACGGCCACATTAATAGATAACATATTTATAAATAAGATTGATCATAAAATGGAAAGTGGACTTCTCATTAATGACATAAGTGACCACCTACCTGTTTTTGCAGTTTTTCATAATTATTTTGATAGAAAAGCTAAGTCAACAACTCACATAACAGAAATAAGACTAAGAACCCAACGCTCCACCGACGCCTTTAAGCAAGACCTAGAAAAACAAAACTGGACCGAGGTCTACTCAAACGAAGACCCAAATACAGCGTTTGAAGTATTTCAGTCTACCATAATCTCCTTATATGATAAACATTTTCCATTAACTAAAGTCTCCAAAAAGTATAAAGACCCAAGTAAGCCATGGATAACGAAAGGCATAGAAAACGCATGTAAAAAGAAAAACAATTTATATAAATTGTTTTTAAAATTGAGAACTGAAGAAGCAGAAAAAAATATATAAGACCTATAAAAATAAACTAGTAAATATTATAAGAACCAGTAAAAGAGATCATTATCATGCACTATTAGAGCAGAATAAAAGTAACACACAAGAAATATGGAAGATACTTAACCAAGTAATCAGAAATAGTCCTCAAAAATGGATTATCCAGGGTATTTTATCAAAGGCAAAAATACTATTTTGGAAAAAACTGCAGAAATAGCAACTGAATTTAATGAGTATTTTGTCAACATCGGCAGTAACCTAGCAAAACAAATTCCTGATCCAACAAACTTGTTTGAAATAGATAGATATGTAGAAAAAAACTCCTCTACGATGTTCCTTACTGCTGTAAAACAAGAAGAAGTATCAAATATTATAAAAACTTTTAAAAATAAAAAGTCAACTGATTGCTTTAATATTGATATGACAATAATAAAGCATATTATAGAATATGTAGTGCGACCTTTCACGCACATATGCAACCTGTCATTCAAAGCTGGTATCTTTCCATCAAAAATGAAAATTGCTAAAGTTATTCCAATCTATAAAAGTGGAGAAAGACATCGGTTTACAAATTACAGACCAATATCACGACTACCACAATTTTCAAAAATATTAGAAAAACTATTTTCTCGCAGACTTGTTAGCTTTATACAAAAGCATGCGCTGTTAAGTGAGAATCAATATGGCTTCAGGGAAAAACGGACCACCTCAATGGCAGTTATGGAGTTTGTGGAAGCAATAGCCACTAATATAGACAACAAAGAATTTACTGTTGGGGTTTTCCTAGATCTAAAAAAAGCTTTTGACACAATAGATCACAGTATATTATTGAAAAAACTAGAAAGATATGGCATTAGAGGTGTAGCTTATAAATGGATAAAAAGTTATTTAGAAAACAGATATCAGTACGTGCAACTCAACAATAAAAAAACGAATCAACTGAAAATCACTCACGGAGTTCCTCAGGAGTCAGTGCTTGGTCCAAAACTATTCATCTTATATATAAATGATATCTGCAATGTCTCAAAATAATTTAAATGTGTCCTATTTGCTGATGATACAACTTTCTACTGTTCTGGAATAAACCTGAAACAGCTCCTGACAACCGTAGAAAACGAATTAAACAAATTAAAAAACTGGTTCGACAGAAATAAATTGTCACTTAACCTGAAAAAATCGAAGTTAATTGTTTTTGGCACAAGACCAATCAAACACCAAGCTAAAATTAGGGTAAACTCAATTGAGATAGAAAGAGCGTATGAAACCAAGTTTCTCGGATTAGTAATAGACTCAAAACTATGTTGGAAGCCACATATCGATAACGTAAAAAGAAAAATAGCCAAAACCATAGGGATCCTCTACAAAACCAAGGAAGTGCTAAATAAGAGATCTTTGTACACATTATACACTTCATTATTATTACCATATATGACCTACTGTGTGGAAATATGGGGAAATGCCTGCAAAACAAACACACTCCCTATTCTCAACCTACAAAAAAAAAGCAATTCGAATTATTAATAGATCAAAATATATGGAATTTTATGACCTGGTTGACTTTAAAATCGCCCAATTAATGTACAAAGCACACAATAACCTGCTCTGCCAAAACATTCAGAAGTTTTTCGAAATTCGAGAAAGCAGCTATGATTTAAGAGGTACCAACCTATTCAAAAAACTCAAAACAAGAACAAACATCAAGCAAAGAAGTGTATCTATCAAAGGTGTTAATCTGTGGAATAATCTCGAAACGGACCTGAAAATGAGTACTCGCTTGCTGAGTTCATAAACAAATTCAAAAAAATAGTACAAACAACCTACATCAATCAGAGTTAAAATGATAAATTCAAAACATTAAATATAATGATAAATCAGAACTAAGTTGATAAATAGAGAAAGGTATTGAAATATCCATTATGAATACAAGAGAAAATTGACACAAGAGTGTCAGGGTGTGGAAGTATATAATCCCGATACAAACCAAAAGTTGTACAAATATCACGGTTAAGGGTAAAGTATGAGCCTTAATGGAGACTTCTTTTTTCTTACTTTTTTCTTTTCTGATTGATATAAAAATGATTTATTAGATACAATCACATAACGGGGTAGTACTAGATACGTTTTTTTACTTCTTCCTACTCCCTTGAACATAATAACTGTGTTGAATGAAGATTGATTTCTTTCTTTTTACTTTTTTTATCTACCTTATTTTCTGTCAAATTATTACTGTATATATGTTTTATGTTCAATAAACAAACAAACAAACAGAAATTGAAAACCTAAATCAAAGACCATGACAATACCCCCATGCAACCCCGCCTCCAAAGTACGTATCCCAGAAGTCACAAAATTAGCAAATGTCTAAAAACCGGGTGAGCGGATGAAGGCCTGGAGGCACAATCACGGCCTGCCAATCTAGGCCATTCTCGCGGGCATCCTGGAGTCCAGATTTGAGGATCCTGGCAGGGCCAGACCTAAGGCCAGACAATAAATCAGGGATGAGAGTGGCTAGTGATGAAAAATTCTGAAAATCAGGTGGGGGTCTGGGGGCCGTAGGACTAGTGAGGACCAGGGGGAACTCCCTGAATGGGGGCCCTGGGGGCAAAGCCCCCGGAAGCTAATGGGTTTTACAGATTTTAAAGCCTTAAAACCATTATGTTTATCAACAAAAATTGAAATACCATTCCCTATTTGCTTACAAAATTGGCACTTTATACTAAACATGCTAAAGATGAAGTGCATTCAATGTACACACTACTTTAAACTTTCACAGAAACAAATCCCAAGACTGTTCACTATTCTTTCAAGTGAAAATTTGACATAGGCCTTTGTGCAATTTTGCTTATGCGTTCCTGGTGCGCACCAACATGTAACTTCAAATTTGCTGCTCAAAATCAAAACTAAAAATGGAAACACATATTGAAGATTTGTTCATTACATGTATTCATAAAATGTTGTGTAAATGTGATAAAAAGCTGTTGATTCTTACCTCATACAGTGATAGTGAAGTCCCAAAGTGTTTACTATACCTGTATATGGGTTATAAATCAATCGAGTGGTTACTTTTCAGTAGAAATGTCTGTTTTCGGTGTTTCACCGAGGTTGCGTGACTCTGCAAAGCTTTCCGTCCTCTCTATCCGTATAGAATGACATCGTCACACACTGTACACAGAGCTTTACCAGCGACATCAAGCTTTTTCACGAAATCCGAGACAGGCACAGACAATGGTTCCTCTTCACTGGTTCCTACTGGGGACACCGTCAGCTTTCTATCCAACCAGTCCCATCGAAACTTGTTTTTCAGATCAGCATCTATCTGACGCACTTTAGCTTTGTCACGAGTCTCGAGAACATTCGGCATTTTGTTTAATACAGACTACATACACGAGTAATTTCAATACACTACATCCATCATGCAAAACCATTCAGAATTTGTGGGAAAGGGGTTTAGGAAGGCAAACAGGCCGATAGAGCGACCAATCACAACAAATAAGACATTGGTTTTAGCCCATATACGAAGTAACGACAAACTAACACTTTGCGAATAAAAAAATGGTACAGTATTCAAAATGGATGGCTGCAAACTTTATTCGTTAACATTACGAATCCCGAGTCTGTCGAAAACAAGTCCGGGAGCCCAGAAATAACACCATGTCCCCCCCCCCCCCCCCCCCCCCCCCCAAAAAACAATTCTCAACGGATTTGGCACAATATAAAAAGGTCCATTTTGACTGGAAAAAAAGCGGAATTCTGCCAAAAAGTGGAGAAATCTCATCCCTGATAGATGCTTGCAGGGGCGGCCACAGTGTATACACCGCTGTGATATGGGCTTGGTGCTGCTGAGAGGCGAGGACGGGGGCCTGCCACTGGATGCGGGCCGCAAAAACAGGATTGATTGGCAGGCGCAGGACACACACTGCCAGGACAGGATGAGAGACCGGGGCCTGAACCCACAGAGGACTCTGCATGAAGGCCTGCAGCCACCGAGGAGCCGGTACAGGGGCCTTGATATTATTGGTGTGGGAACTTCTCCTAAAAAAGGAGTCGGCAGAGCATCTAAATTCCCATTTTGTTACTGCTGAAAAAGAGCTGGCAGATAAACTTCCTCAACCAACAAAGGCCTATGGGATTGAATACATGATTTCTATGGTCAAAAGAAACCAGACACTTTTGAAGTCTCTCGTATTTCTGAAGAAGCCATTTATAAGCTCATTTGGGAACAAAAACCCATGAAGGGTACTGGGCCAGACCTCCTGTCAGGTATGTTTGTCCAGGATGCTGTAAAAATGATCACTCCCTTTGTGACCTTTCTGATCAATTTATGTAAAATGACAGGTACAGTCCCAAAGGGAAAAACCAAGAGTGATTCCTTATTTTTTTTTTTTTTTGGAGGCAGCATAAGTGACCCAAATAATTACAGAACTGATATCAATTTTCATAAATGTCTTAAATAATGGAAACTCTATTTAGAACACATAAATGGTTATTTTATTGTTTTAAATCAAAGAACAACCTTTTATTTGAATTTCAATCTGGTTTTAGGAATGCGAATTCAACAATCCCACATTTCATTGTCTTGCTATTACAACGAGCAATATGCTATGCCATCAATATCAGCGCCGCTGAGAAATATGGTAACTTTACAGTTATGAAAATGGTAGTCCATAGTTCCATACTGGTAATAATTCTTTCAAGAATTATTCTTTGGATTGGTTTGTTTTAACCCTTTCATGCACCCTGTGTAACCTGATAACATGGTAAGCTGTCCACTGTAGTAACCGCTGTCCCTGAAAGGGTTAAGTTCTTGCTTGACCCGCTATATGAATGGGTAGGTTCAGGGCTAAGTTGATCCATTTCCAACAACCTAACACAATTTATAGAGCACTTAAAACAATATGGTCAGGCACTGTCACAAGGGCCGATGCTTATTTTGACTGAAGTTTTATTTTCAAACGAAAATGAGGAAAGGTCCCTTGTTATCACCCCAAAATACTTTTTATTATTTATTTTCGTTAATGTCTTGCTTTTATTTTATTTATTTATTTATTGAGAGCTTGTACAACAGCTGGTTTGATGAAGTGACAGCACAGACCATGAGATATGGTTAAAATGTGGTTTATTCGAGATGCATGCCATCCATCTCTCTATAATGTTCCAAACGCACACCACTGTGGGGAAGAGTCAGTCAAGGCCAGAGAGACTGTATATAGTGTTTAATATTTGTTTTTGATTTTTACCTTTATTGCCTGATAATGACACATCTTTAGTTGTTCAAAATTTGGATTTGTTTTGACATGTCTTCAATAAAACAGTCCAGATATTGGAAATGAACTACTTGAAAATAATACACTATAATACGGTAGAATGTTAGAATCGAATATAAGCACAAAATGGAAATTGGGCTCACAACCCTTGCAATGGAATAAACATTTAAGACAAACAACATCATGGAACATTGGAGTATATTGTGTGAAATTAAATATGTTCTAAATGTATACTTTCAGTTTGATCAGTTTTGATTAAATGGCATTAGTTTTTGTTTGTAAGAAAAGCAGTCACCAGAGTATTGTATTTTCCGCACTATAAGGTGCACCTAAAAGCATTCAATTTCTCAAAAGCCGACAGTGCGCCCTTTAATCCAATGTACCTTATATATAGCGTTACAGTCTTTGTAAGCTAAAAGCATCCTGCCGGACACTAATTGACATGTGCATTCACCAACACACACTCAAACAGACAACTACTTTGTGAGCTCTGAGCAGCCATGATGAAACTAAGACAATACCAAAAGCATTGTTAACTGCTGACTAAACAAAGGAAGAAGGAGACAAGCAAGACTTCTAAAGATATTTAGCCCCTTGTGGATGTGAGCCCACGAGGTTTGTGTGCCTTTTTGTTGAATCAGTTGTCCTCATAACTTTTGTCTATCATACATTGTTTTGTAATGCCATCTGTATCTATAGTTCCTTGTTTGTGACTAGTTCTCATAGCTTTGTTACGGCTGCAGCGGTTGTGAAGGCTTCATATAAATAAAGCTGTATTGTATTGTATTCCTTTAGCGTAGCGCCATCTAGTGGATGCACAGTGCAACTCCAGCCATTATTGTAGCCTCTATTCCATGCGCCTTATAATGCAGTGCACCTTATATATGAAAACAGTTTTAAAATAGGCCATTCATTGAAGGTGCGCTTTATAATCCGAAGCGTGTTATAATGCAGAAAATACGGTAAATTAAAGGGAGTGGTTTCCTACAATTGTTATATTTTCTTGTTATTAATAAGGCATTGGGAACAGTTGGCAATTTTACTTTATTTCACAGCCGGACAGGATCCTACGCTGACCGCTCCGCTGACCAGAGCTGCGTCAGGGAAGCTCACTCCGCTGTTGTTGATCTTCAGGTTCCTCATACAACCTACATAAGGCTCCTTGGTTACATGGCTGCCTGGAAGGGAGATATCTGAGAGGTAGACAAATGTTTAGAAATGTATGACTCAAGCAGAAAAAAAAAGGCTCACACTGGGCGATAACTAACCTGGAACTCCACCAATAAAAATCTTTGTGATGACTGTAGAGTGAAGATTCAGAAACCCATCCACATTATGGACCTGCTGGTCTACTTGCAACTTGAGGATGCCAATATTTTTCATCACTGTGATCAGGCAAGACAGAGCAGTTTAATGTACTCATTATGTTATATTACAATGAGCTTATACCGTACTTTTAATGTCTGACTCTCTTGGAGGTTCTGACTTTGCTTGGCAACGCAGAATTTCTACAAATAGTGTTTTAACTAAATATTGCATCAAAGAATTGGCAGGTGTGTTGCAAACTCAAAACAAAAGACCATAAAGAAAAAGAAAATTTGAATGCCATTGAGAACAAAAAAAAAAAGCACCACCTGGCAAAGGACAATGTGTCGGATTAATTATTTGTGAATTCTGACCAAATGCCAATCAGATGATGTAAATGAGGGTTAAAGACGATCTTGCATTTTTGTGGAGACACAAGACAAGTATTTTCACAGTGATTTGTGGCCTCTGTTCATGCCCTGCAGTGATGCTCTCTTCTTGTACTCAAGTACTTTTTCACATAGGGCCAGGTACTTTTGAATAGTCGCCCTCACACCTTTAATAAATCAAATAATTTAAAAACAACATTTTGTGTTTATTGGGTTAACTGGGTCTTACACTTGTTTGATGATCTTAACCCTTTCAGGTGCAGCGGTTACTACAGTGGGCAGTTCATCAGGTAATAGGGTTACAGGTTATCATTATTTGTGCATGAAACCTGAAGCGGGGAACCTATGCGAAAAAAATGTAATTTGAGAAGAGGGCAAATGCATGGCACTGTGTTATCGTCCATCTGGGATCCCTTCTCAAGGTTTCTGTTGTTGTTTGTCACATGACAATTTCTTCTTTTTGGGATTTTAGGTTTTCCATGCCAAGTTGGGTTAAGATCAGGGGATGTCATTGATATTTGTCAACTATACGATGAATGAAACACTGAGACTCTTGATTAAAATACCGCCGCTCGTTCCTACCCACTGCTGTCAGGCTGCTGAATAAAAAATAAAATGATGTGGAGGACATTTGTAATTAGCACAGCCACCTTATCTATATCTATATTTATATTGCACTTCATTGAACGGTGTACATCGAAACAGTAACATTCATTGTGTGAATGCGAATACTTTGTTTTTCTTCTTTCTTCTCTACCCAATCTTGCTGCTGTAGACTGTAAATTTCCCCAATGTGGGACAAATAAAGGATCAAGGACATCTTAAAATAAACACCACTTGATTTGACTAATCCATTTATTTTTTTCGATGTTGGAAATGAGGTATTGGAAATAAAATGGAACAAAATCTTACGCTTACTTGCACAATTCTTTGATGCATTCCCTTACAAAATAGGTTCATCACATTATTTGTCCATGATCTATGTGGCACTCTTTGGGAATTCTTCATTGTTCTTAATACATTTTGACCCCCCTAAAAAAATTAATTAACACTCACCTGCAATTCTATGCCAATGGCCAGCACATAGAGCCCGCCTTGGAGAAACTGTTGCCAATAATTCATGTGTCCCATCAGTCAAAACGACCACCACCTGGAAAACATTGTTTTCATTTCAACATTTCTAACCATTAAAAGAAACATTTAAAAATAATGTATGTATTGTAATATAATTGTCTCATCTGTGACTTTGACTTACTGCTCCTTGATGAATGTACAGTGAAAAATAACCCTCTGCTCCGGGCACATGCAGAAGTAAACCCGATGTCACCTGGGGCCGGACCTCCATTTCGAGTTGAAATCTCGGTCCCAAGTCAAGCGTGTCTAAAAGAGGGAAGGAGGCAAAGTAAAGGACGTTCTCTGAGGTCAGGTTGACATGAAAATATATCTGCATGATTTCGAGCTTTATTTTCCCTCTCAAATATAGTGAGCATTGTGGCAAAGGTGAGGAAACTGGTTGGGTTAAAGCAGTGCTTCTCAAATTGTGGGGCGCGACCCCCTGGGGGGGGCGCGAGGCTTCGCCAGGGGGGGGGCGCGTTTAACCTGGGGGAATATGCTTTTTTATTTTTTTACTGTCCTAAAATAACTTGCAGTTGCACCTCCACTACGTTAGGGGCAGTAGCGCGCTCATTGGCAGAGTTTGCGCAGAGCATTCTCAGGGAGGAAAAATGACGAGGCTTGGCTTCAATGTGCCTGTGGTGGCAGACGAGGGAAGATTGATGTACTTACTTTGTCTAAACGTTTTCGTCACGGACAGCATGAAGCCAAATAAATTAAGGTGTCACGGCAAGACATTACACCCCAATCACGCTGATAAGCTGCTTTCTTTTTTTATTCTCTTATACGTTAATAAGGATACAGTGTTATGCAAAGGTGCATTTATACAATTTTACAGACAAATGATATTTTGATATTTATAGCTGTGCGGGGGGGGCGAGATGTTTTCCTCTTCCTTGGGGGGGCATGACAGAAAATAATTGAGAACCACTGGGTTGAAAAAAGGAGTAGTTACTTTTTGTTATTGTTGAATGCAAAGGGCAACCATTTAGTGACACACTTCACAAATTTGCCCAAAATATGGTTAATTATCGTAATTATTGAAAATGATCCATGTTTGGACACTAATCGTGGAAATGATTTCTCCCAATAATGAGCAACGATTAAAGAAAATCAGGACACAGATAAATATCAATATGCAACACTTTTTAAAATGTTTGTGCAAGTTACATAATGTACAAATCAACTTGCAGATGTTTAAATAAATCCTCTCGCACGTTGAACTTAAAACCAAATTTACAGCATTTTTAATAAACTAACATTTCGCAACACAATTTTTCAATATTTGAATTCCGTCATGATTCTGTTCCTGTGTGCGTCTCCAGCAGATGGTAGAGGAGGGCTTTCCCTCCAGTGTGCACACCTGCTGCCAATGTTCATCAGTGCGCAATGTATTTCAGGACTGCCTAATTGCAAAGTCCTTGTCGGATTATTGACCTGTTTTACTGTTGTTCTGCTCAATTGTTGTTTTCTAGACCCCTCGAACTCGTCATTGTCGTTTTTGCTCTCTATTCCCTCATTTGTTAGTATTGATATTGTTTTGTCTTTAAACTTACTCTTGCTTTGTTTCTTGTCATTTCGTTTATATTCTGGGCTTTACTATTACCTTGCCTTTCGCTAGCGCTTTTTGTTTATGCCTTGTTTGTCCTGGCTCCTTGTGACCAGGGATTTCTGTTTATACTTTGTCGGTGCTCTTTTTCAGTAAATAAGTATTTTTGTTACGGATTTTCATTTGTGTCTACGTTTATGGAATTCCAATCACCATTCAGTTCGTGCAGTTTGTGCACAAACTATGTGAAATTCAATTTTACTGTGACATTGTTTGTAGACATAGCAATGAAAAGCAACACACCCAAACACACACAAAGAAACCTCTCACTGGTGATCTATATTTAGAACATGCCCGCGGACAACTCAGATGGTGCTGCGGGCGACTGGTTGTCCGCAGGCCCCGTGTTGGTGACCCCTGCTCTGTGGTCCTCCAATAACTTAAAATTTGACAAGTAATGATGAATAGGAATTCACAGGAAATTAACAAATTAAAATCCAACAGAATGGTTATTTTTTCTAATTAATGAGATTGGCCCAAACAAAAATGATACTTCCTGGATGTATGCAGTCAAGGAAAACATGTCAGGGGGTTAAAAACTGGAGTGCAAAAATGAACGTTAAGTTACCCAAAAGTACGTAGCCTCCTTCCTCTGCAAAGAATGTTCCTGCCTCGGTGAGTCCCTCAAAACACGGTGTCACTCCAAATGTTTTATCAGCAGATGACAACCAATGCCGATTGAGCTGGATATTCCTCAAACAGCCAGAAAAGCTGTTTACCGAGTCACCCTAAAGGGAACAAACACAAAAATATAAATACAGTACATATAAAGTCTGATTGTGAGCATGAATGGTTGTTTGTCTATGTGTGCCTTGGGATTGGCTTGGCTGGCAACCAGTTCGGGGTGTACCCCGCCTACTGCCCGAAGAGAGCTGGGATTGGCACCAGCACCCCCACGACCCTTGCGAGGATAAAGCACTTCAGATAATGGATATACGTATCATATACAGTATACACACACACACGCACACACACGTGCACACACACACTCACACACACACACACAAAAAAGACGATGGCACTCCCCCCACCCCCAAACAAACATAAAAATGTGATTCTCAATGACCTACTTGGGAAGTTATTTTTTTAAAACAGGGATGAGCAACTTAAATGCCACAACTTATCTACTCAGGGGCCACATAGGACCGTGCACTTCTGCACCAGATGTATGAAAAAATACTGTTTTAAATATGGACAAAAGATGTCCATATGTGAAACATATGTGCTCTTAAGCAGTACATGACCAGATATAAGACAAGTCTGCCATCTACTGGTGATTGTTGATTTTACAACTGAAAACTACAGTCGAGCCCTGCCACACACAAACCCGCAAATTACATTATAGATTTTTTTTCTTTTTTTCCCCCCAATATTTAGAAGTTTTTTTTCCCCATTTTTCCACCATGTAAAAAGAATATCGAATGCTTATCAGCAGTTTTCTAAATTATCAGCAGACATGTAATAATGAAATGCAGAAAATTGGGAGGGGGGGAAAAAATCATTCAAGGTGCCCATCCGCGTTTTGAACCCTGAAAATGATGTTAGTACATGACTATTTATGGAGTGCGCTTTTCAATAAATATCTTTATCATCATATTTGTAACAATGATATATTAGAGTGATGGATCTGCAGTTAAAAATCTAATCCATACCAGAATATTTTTCTGCGCTCGCTTTGGAGGTACGCCTCCAAAATAGAGAGGACTGCTGACATGCCAGGGCACAGCTTTGCCTTTAACTCTGTCCTCCAACACTGTGAGTCCATCGACGATCAATTTTCCCATACTTCCATCACGGATAAAAATAACCTTCAGAAAGGAAGCACAATTTCTTGTCATTGTACATTTTATTGACTAAAATTTGCTCTTGCAAGTACTGTATTTTCCGCATTATAAGGCGCACCTAAAAGCATTCGGTTTTCTCAAAAGCCGACAGTGCACCTTAGAATCGAATGCGCCTTATATATAGATCAATATTCAGATTTCTTGGACGTAGTATTTTAAATATTCTGCAAAGCGCTTTGTTACAGCTGCAGCGGTTGTGAAAGCTCTCTCTCTCTCTCTCTCTATTATATATATACTGGGTATATATATATATATATATATATATATATATATAAAGCCGTACTGTATTGTACTTCCTTTAGCGTAGCACCATCTAGTGGATGCAGAGTGCAGAGCCGCAGCTACTACTTCAGCTTCTAAGGTCCGCCTTATACGCCAAAGCGCCTTTTAGTGTGGAAAATACGGTATTTCATATCATAATCCAGTGGAACTAAAATTTTTTTACAATCAGCATAACACTGTGACCTGTGATATACTGAAAGTACAAAAAATATCCTTCGGTGGAGGATGAGAAACTTTCTGTTGGCCGATAATATCTGCACAATGACGTGCTCATGAAAACTGTCAATCTAATCCCAAATGGTCAAGTAAGTATTGCGTTTTTGAAGACGGATGCTTTTTAGCATTATCACAACAATCAGTTTTTACATAGAGCCTGAAAATATTCATTCGGGTTGAGAATTTGAACAATGGCAGTACCGTGTATCTGCATCTCACAGAACATTATATATCACTGGAGTAATGTGAGCAAGTTCATTCTCTTGAGAGAGACACAACACATCACACAGCAGCTCTGTGTTATGCCATTCATTACGCAGTGTCACATGCTTGCACTTGAAAAAGAGTTACCTGTATGTGTATCTAAAATTCAGCCTTAATATTGACAGGTGGAACAACAAGATGAACTTACATTATGCCATGTTCCATCATTATACTTTTCCTCGCTCCAGATTTCCACACGCTGATCACCTACATTGAAAGTGTATACAAGTCTACCACTGGCCAGAAAGAGAGTCATAAAGTTCCTCTCATGGATGTCAGACACATAAAAAACGAGGCCAAAGGATGCGTTGGTCTTGAGGGATAAGGAAAAGTTGGACCTGGGCGGAAACACATTGATAGACAGTTGTTTTTTTTTTTTTAAAGAGAAGGCTTTTACAATACTTGGAGAATTTTGAAGAATTTAAGACTTACTTATGAGAAAGGGATTCTGGGAGCTTTCTGTAGTGCTGCCTACTGTTTGCAAAGCTGCCATATTGGTAGGCATGTTGTGTTGCTTGGTGACTTGGGAGATGGCAGGGAGCAACGTTCATTTCACTGTCACTTCTTAACTCCATTAAATGTACGGATTCATCCCTGCTGACCTGTGGCGGCATACATGAAATATTTTGGCTAAATTAGAAATTAACAATCCAAATGGAGACCCCAGAAAGCCACAATAAAATGAGGTTTACTGAAAACCTCAAATGAATGATACCTTTTTTATTCAGTTTAATGTTTTGGGGTTTTTTTCCCCACCTTACCTTACGTGATACCCTCCGTTTGGCGATAGATTTGTCATCCTTGTGCCTTGTTGAAAGAACAGCAGGAGGCTTTTGCAATGGACAGTCCTGCAGGAGAGCCTGGACATTCTCGGTGTAGCGCTGAAAGTCTTCAGGCTCAATATCTCGGTCTTGTCTAAAGAAATCGGGGGAGAGAGAAGGGAAATTAACTATGATTAAATGCTGTTTTTTGGTACCAAGTTGAAGCAGCAATTTCAATATGGCAGGCAATTCATATTCCAGCAGCTCCATGTATATATTTTCAAATGGCTGCCATCCGCATGCCACCCAGGTACTCTCCAAATGAAATATTCTTCCCGTGGCATTCAATTGGCCACAAATTAGCTTGACACTATGTTCCACAGCCCACTTGGAATGATCAAGGTATCAAACCTACCAGGTTTTGAATAGACAAACATGCCACACTTCCTTAGGCTCTATTTACATCTTTTGCTTCCAGCAGCTTTTGTTTCAGGCCATCGTGGTCAAAATGCAATGGGCAAAAATGACAGATAATGAATGCCTGAAAGCTATTTCGATGTATGGATGAGAAACCTCAAAAAATAAACAATAAAAATAAAAAACAGGTGCACGCAACTTAACCGGACAGTATGAAATAGACGTTGAGCCAAACTACTGGATGTACCGTATTCTCCACTCTATAAGGCACACCTAAAAGCATGAAATTTTTTCAAAAGCCGACAGTGCGCCTTGTATATGGATCAATACTCTAATTTCTCGGATGTAGTATTTTAAATGTTCTGTAAATTGCTTTGTTACAGCTGCAGCGGTTGTGAAAACTCTATATAAATTCCCTTCAGAGTAGTTCCATCTAGTGGACGCATAACGCAACTGCAGCCACTATTGTAGCTTCTATTCGGTGCGCCTTTGAATGCGGCGCGCCCTTTACATGAAAACAGTTATAAAATAGGCCATTCATTGAAGGTGCACCTTAAACTCCAACGCACCTTATAGTGCAGAAAATATGGTAGTCAATTGTTGGACAAGTGTTTAAGTCTCACTGAGAGTGATAGAACTGTATTATCGTAATAATAATAATAATAATAATAATAATGCATTTTATTTAAAAGCACATTTCATGCCACCCAAGGACACTGTACCGACAATAAGAAAAATACAATGTAAAAATTGGTAAGCGAGATATTATATAAAAACAGGACATAAAATCATAAAAACATAGGAAATGGAAGAGCTATGTGTTGTAGGCAATCCTGAACAGGTGTGTTTTGAGACGGGACTTGAAAGTGGAGAGAGGTGTGCAGTTTTGGAGGTCCGGAGGTAGATTAGTGACGTCTTTGCATGAGTGACGTCTTTGCATTCATGGATGCCTTTGTCTTATTAAGTACTGTACTGCTGGCATGTAGAAGCGACGCAGTTTTCTGGCAGATCACATGTTAGGTGAACTATGTTCTAAGTTGCAGAATAAAATAGGCCTTACGACAGTGGTGTCTAGACTCCGGCCCAGGGCCGATGAAATTAACTCAACCATACAAACAATATACAACTGTTTTCTTGACTGACTTTAGCGTGTTTCAAAAAGTTGAAGAATTTTAAAGTTGCCCTTTCGTCCTTCCATTTTTCTGTATGCGGCCCTCAAATGAAGAAGTCTGGACACTCCTGCCTAATGGCTGAAGAACAGCAAGCCACACGATGGGCATTCCTTCGACCAAGTGCCCCTTCTTGCCCCAGTGCTAGCTGATAACAAGCATCCAAAGTGACCGTAAATGTTTTTAGCTTTATACACAGTAACAAAAAACATAAACCATTTACCATTGACATAACATGTATCATGTGTTTATATGTACAATATTTTGTAGGGACCATATACTTATGTTTATCATGCCGCATAATTGAAGTTAACATGCTAGCATGGCAATTGACAACTGTTCCAGCTTCTCCACTGAGCAAATTAATATCCCACCTCCTCCTTAAAGTGTACTTTTGACGGTGCCAGTGATTTCTGTCCATTTCTGCATCAAACCTGGACTGTTTGAAGCAGCAAGAATGGTGAGACTTTTGAATTTGCTCCCCAGTCTTTTTTCAAAGAACAATTAAAAATTGTGTGCAGTTCTGAGCAGCAGAAAAAGCAATTCATCTGTGTGCAACCTGGATGACAAAGAGCTCTCTCCTATGAACGACCATAACAGTTGTTCAGTGTTGAGAAGGGATCTACCTGTTTATGTAGGCATAACTAATGCAGCCTGTAAAGTTCTTGAAACTGCTCTTTGGTGAGCCCCCAAAGTAGAAGTTCTTTTCTGTCGAAACGGAAGAGGGTCTTGTGACCGATTGTGGGCGTATCTTCTCCTGCTTGTCTTTGTCGTCCACCAATAATAAATACCTTGGGTGAAAAGAGAAACACAGGTTGTGTTAAACGAGATAAATAATACAGCAAAATAGTGCTAGCTGACCCACGACCATCAAAATGTATCATAATAGCATCAAAAGCAAATTGTTCCGTCAAAGTAAAATCAAATGCTTACTTCTGATTATTCACCGAAGCCAATAAGAAGTGTGCCCTTCCATCATTATAGTGTTTCTTATGCGTTTTAACTCTTGTTCCATGTGAGTTCATCACCACTGCTCCGTTCTCAAGGGAGATGCTGAATTCGTCAGGCTAAAGCGGTAAAAATGAAGCAAATATGCAAGCGCGTATTGGTGACCCATAAACATGAACAATTTACTGTTTAATGTTGAATAGCACCGAAAACTAGAGACATGCTGATAAATTGCATTTAAAATATATATATATTTTTTACATTTAATAATAAGTGTGTTCATACCCCTTCATTGTGATAGAACAGAACTCCACTGGCTTGAACGGTTCTGAAGTTGAGGCCTCCTTCAAAATTGTCAAACGGTGAAATCTTTGCTGAGGATTTCAAGTAGCTCTCACCCATGAAATAGGCTTTATGTGATGCCTGTAAAACAAATTCTCACAATGTTAGATGCCACACAGTCTATCGCTCAAAAAAGATGAAACGTGGCGCTTACAAAAGACTCCTCAGGGCACCCACTACTGATGCCAATGGTGCCAGGCTCCTCTAAGAGGTTGAAGTCTTTTTTTTGGAACAGGAAGCCTTTGACACAACCTTTGAGGCCAACCACAGCGGACAGCTCGGGCCTGTCATGAAAGACACAATATCACTGTATTTGTTTTGTGACAATCAACCTCAATCTTGTCAAGTGTCTTCGTCAAATCTACAATTGAATAAACATACCTCGAGCATGTGTATGTTTTTTTTTAAATAATACTTTTATTTTTCAAAACGAGGGTTCTCAGCATGCCAAATTTGAAATTCCTTTGTCAATTTTTGAAGTACAATGGCCCCTCGTTTATCGCGAGAGGTTGTGTTCTAAAAATAACCTGCGATAGGTGAAATCGGGAGCGTCTTGCAGAATCCCCTGTCATAAGAAGTTTCAATTCCCACCTCCGACAAAGCTTTTGACTTTGAGAAGGCGTTCGACCATGTCCCTCCGGAAGTTCCTTTGGGGGTGCTTCGGGAGTATGGGTTTTCGAAACCCCTGATACAGGCTGTTCAGTCCCTATACCACCGATGTCAGAATTTTGTTCACATTGCCTGCACTAAGTCGGATTCATTTCCAATGAAGTTTGGATTCTGTCAAGGCTGCCCTTTGTCACTGGTTCTGTTCATAATCTTACAGTTTGGTGGGCTCAGTATTGCATCTCTGGTTTTTGCAGATAATGTGGTGCTGTTGGCTGGTCAAGTCGGGATTTCCTACTCTCACTGGAGCAGTTCGCAGCTGAGTGTGAAGCGATTGGGATGAAAATCAGCACCACCAAAGCTGAAACAATGGTCCTTAGTCAGAAAAGGCTGGAGTGCCCTCTTCGGGTCGCAGATGGGATCTTACCCCAAGTGGAGGATTTTAAGTATCTGATTTGCTCACGAGAGAGGGAAGGATGGAGCGGGAGATCGACAGGCGGATCAATGCAGCATCTGCCATGATACGGACTTTGAATCAATCAGTCATGATAAAGAAGGAGCAAAGCCAAAAGGTGAAGCTCTCCACTTTCAGGTCGATCTCTGTTCCTATCCTCTCCTATGGTCAACGAGCTATGGATCAGAACGAGATCCCGGATTCAAGGGGCTGAAATGAATTTCCTCCGCAGGGTGTCTGGGCTCTCCCTTATAATAAGGTGAGAAACTCGGTCATCCGGGAGGGGCTCAGAGTAGAGCCGCTTCTCCTCCATATCGAGACGAGCCAGATGAGGTGGCTCGGGCATCTGATTAGGATGCCTCCTGGACACCTCCCTGGTGAGGTGTTCAGGGCATATCCCACCAGCAGGAGGCCTCAGGGATGGCCCAGGACATGCTGGATAAACCATGTCTCCTGGCTGGCCTGGGAACGCGTTGGAATCCCTGGGAAGAGCTGGAACAAGTGGCTGGGGAGAGGGAAGTCTGGGCTTTCCTGCTAAAGCTGTTACCCTCCCGACCCGACCCCGGATAAGCGGTAGAAAATGGATGGATGGATGGATGGGTTTTGAAATGGTTCTTGACTGCATGTCATCATAGTCACTGGAAACAAGCTTTCATATGAAGGGGATACACACCTAATTTGGGAACACCAGCCACCAAGTGTCTCACAGCCACAGCTACCTCATTTGGTAAATTTGCATACGTTGGCCAAAAATAGTAAGGGAACGTTTCTGTTTGCTAGTCCGAGGTAGGAGTAAAAACGTTTTTCCTTTGAATTTCGCTGCAGGCGAGTGGGGTTGATACTGTGGTGAAGAAAGCGGGTGAAGCAGTTGGCTGGAGACTAACCCCTCATGAGTGCTCACCTAAAGACTAGTTTATCTTGTAGTTCGAGTGCATTCAATAGTTAGCTGCAGTAACGTCCAATTATACCTGAGAATGGTTCAGATCGTGTTCATGCTTGCACATTCAGGACTACAGTCCTCTTTTCATTCAAAAAAAAAAAAGACCATTCAAGCATCACATTTCTCATGTTTTTGAGGCTGGAGCATTGCAAGCTGCAGCTGGCTAACTCGTCTGTGTAGAAAATGAACTTTCACAACACTGAAGTTCACAGTTCTCATAGTCTAATATTAGACTGCAAACTGCAGCAAACATGTTTGTGGCTGCAGGATTTTTTTTACTCACCTCGATAGGAGAATGTGTGAGGGTGCCCCACCTATGTAGATATCTGAGAATGGCAGAGTGGTTTTCGGATTCTCCATAGATTTAATGTGGCTCTTGTCCACCAGAAGGATCACCTTCTTTGACTGATGATAGATCACTGATATCTGTTCCATGAGTCAAACACAGGCACCATATTATTTGAAATAAAAAGTAGCCTATTTTCTGTGGGCTATGTTATTAGACCAATTTAAAAAAAAGAAAAAGAAAAACATACCTCGTGATGTCTTGCATCGTTTATTTTTAGCTTTGGTATGTGATCGTCCAAAAGTTTTGGCCCATCATCGAAACCAAAGTCATACATTAGGCGCAAAAATCCATTTTTGATTTCTAAAAGAAAGAATTTATCCTGGGGAAATGAGAGCATGGACAAAAACCCCCCCACTGTAAATAACATTTCTATTTGTGTGAGTTTACTTCTTCTCGTACAGTAATTGAATGCATGCACAAAGAGTCAAAGGCTAAGACAGACATACATTCTAGAACTTAAATAATAGCAAAAATCAACATAATACAGTAAACTATTTCTTTCCCCACTTTTAACTCTTAACATCAGCGGAAGAATGGCTCCAGAGTATTAGTTACGATACTTTGAACTTACAGCATTGACCATGATGAAAAGCCCTCCATTGTTTGCCACCGTTCGCACTGAAACATCAAATCTTGTGACATAACCAAATTTCCCCCTCCGCTCGATGTTATTAATCAGTGCGTAGCCTTTTCCATCAAATAAATAGCTTGCAATACGACTCTGTGAAAAAGCCAATTTGTACCTGTAATTATAAGGAGAGACTGCATTAGTTAAGTGTCACGTGCATTCAAATTTCACAATGTACAGAATTGACATAAAACTGAGTAATCATCAACTCAAAAACCCGAAGGTTAACCCCCAATTTTTTAGAACATTTAATATTGGCAGGCCACCCGCTCCTGAACCCATTTTTAACCCTTTCATGCACCAATAATGATAACCTGTCACCTGATAACATGATAGGCTGTCCACTGTAGTAACCGCTGTCCCTGAAAGGGTTCATAACAAATTTCGATTTTTAATTGTCAATTATTGTCAATAATGTACATCCACATTAGATAGTTTCATCAAATTGTTCAGTATTGTTACTGAAGTGTGAAAAGTGTGAAAAATATCTGGTGTTAGCAATTTTATGTCTATTCTTTTATTTGGCAAAATAATCCCCCTGGTTAATTTTAATGCACCGTGCCATTTTAGGAACAAGTGTGATGTCAATTTGTTGACTGGGACGTCCCTTCCACCTACTGTTGTTGTTGAGTGATACACCAGATGGATGTAAATCTGTTTTTTTTTGGATGTTTTTTTTTCCTCGCGAGGTGACCCTAATAAGCCGTTGTATGGAAAAAATAAAAAACAAAACGATAACAAATGAGCTGGTCAGTGCCGCCCTCTTCCTCATCCAAAAGCAAGATGTCCTGGCCGGTTTGTTGGCCTTGAACATGGAATCCAGACTAGGATTTTTTTTTTCATTCATTTTAGGGTTGCAGCTATCGAATATTTTAGTATTCGGTTGTCCTACTGGAAATTCTATCCTATAATCGGGTATTCGGAGTGGTAGAAAGTACTGGAGACAAAAAATAAATAAATACACTTCCACCTAATAATGAATGATCACCTGTTTTTTATTTTAGATATTCAAGATTTCCATAAATTTAAACTGCATAGCAGCACTCTATTTTCCTTTCTAAAAACATTAGTGATTTTTTTTCCGACAAATTTCTCCCCATGGTTATAGATTTTGGTCTATGAGACAGAGCCAACATCAGACGTGCAGTCGTAATTTTGCCAGCTAAAATAACTCGCTTGGTAACAGCTAGAGCTTGTGGCATTAAACAGCCCCAAACAGAGTCAAGTTAGTCATTATGCCACGACACCCTGCTGGGAACAACTCCAAAATAAAAGCGTACCTAGGCCTTAATTTCCCGATATGATTTGGTACGATAGGTTTTATGTTGAAGATGGCCTTCTTACTGCACTGCGGCATGTTACTGTCAATTGTTACTGTGTTTAGCATGACCCCTTCTTGGTAGTGTACAAATAATACCTTCACCTTTGTTTTTTTGTTTCTGTTGTTGTTGTTTTTTAAAATCAAGGTATCCAAATTAATCAAGGACTAATTTCAGCCCTTATTTATTTCTGTATTTATTTATTTCTTTCAATGGAAAGGATATAATCTAACCCACATCACCGACAAGCTCCTGCCTTCGCATGCGGTAGTTAACTCATTCACTCCCAAAGACGTTTTTAAACGTCTTTTCAGACTGGGTCCAGAATTAGCTGGTATTGAATGAGTTAATTATTTATTACCATAATTTCCGGACAATGAGCTTCTGTCATACGCTTTCAACTCTGCAGCTTATTTAATGAAGCGGCCTATATAAAGATTTTTCTAAGAGCCGCCAGGGAGCGCTCGAGCATAAAAGGTAAGAGTGAGACGTTGATATATATGTGTCGAGGAAGACACGATCATCTGTCACATTGAAAGCAACCGGCCATGAGAGGGCACATTTCACCTGTTTTCACCTGTGCTTTGGACCGCACTGCATCCACCAAGGATTACTATTGCAAAAAAATTAATAAATAAATACCTCCCAAAAGAAATTATCGTGAAAGTTGACATGAAATCGTGGATGGTAGAAAGCCTAATGAAGGAATGTTTCACCGGGTTTTATGGCAAGGGAGGATTTTTTCAGAGAAAAAAAAAGTGTTACTCGACGGCGAACTGTTACTTTTATGGTATATATACTGTATATATATATTTTTTCCCAGCCCTGCTAGTGCTGTTTTAATGCCGTGGTGCCGCCGTGTAACAGGCACTATTTGGAAAGAAAAGTTAAGGTACGTTATTAAAACTTTGAAAACTCTTCCTGTGTACCACTGTCTTTGTTTGTAAATATCTCATGTTACAATGTGAGCACCTGCGGCTTGTAGACAGGTGCGGTTTATGTGTGTACAAAATGTTTTTCCTTTAAAAATGTAGTGGGTGCGGCTTATAATCAGGTGTGCTCTTTAGTCCGTAAATTACGGTATGCGCTTCAGCACAGGCCTCGTCTGACACAGAGCAAGCAAAATGGACATCGTCAGTGATGGTTTGGCAGACCTTACGTCAGTATTGACGATGAAAAATAGTACATTTGGTCAATGGAAGCTACAGCTTCATGTTTACTTTCAAACTAAGCTTGGAGCAGACGTGTGGGACTTCATGCAAACTGAGCATGACGTCTCTGACCCACTAGTGAGAGGACACTTTGACTTTCTCCTCTTTCATCTATAACTGCTTCAAACAACAAGGCGTACGCAGGAATGGTGGTTAACGACTGCATGGCTGTCCATGTCTTATGTGTTGTGTTATATTATTTTGTGTATTTTATGTTAACTGTCCTGTAAAGCACTGTTACAACTGCAGCTGTTGTGGAAGCGCGAAATAAATAACGATGTATTGTCTTGTATTTTGACCATCACAAGCAGAGTGTCATAAAGGTTGATTGACTGATTGACTGAATACTAGATTAACTCTTCAAAAAGCACGCGTTGCTGTTTTCACAATAAGAGGGACAATAACGAAGAATATATATACGTCATTGAAAAATACCTGGAACATGGTGTTGATTTAACCACATCCATTTTGTGAGTGTTTTTGAAATTATATAGACTGATCACATCATTGTTCAGCGAGGCCAACTCGATGCAGCCCACAAAGGGAGCAAGAGTCAAAGGTGGTGGGACCTGAAGTGAAACAATTAAATATAGTCATAGTCAGATAAATATGGAAAATATTCAATCGATGTTGACTTCTTTGTCGTTACAAATAAAATACCTTTGCATCTGGTGGGACACCCCCAACAAAGAACACCATGTCTTTCGGGTCAATGTCAAAAAGTGAGTCAGTTCCTGGGGCTTCGCCTTTCTGAATGAACTTCTGTTCATCTGTGAATCTCTGGCTGGGGATGACTAAGTAGATCTTCCCATGTCTACCCAACCTGCCAAGAAAGAAAAGGAAACATGATTATTTTATGACTGAGTTCTATGAATTCAATTTGCTTGGCAGTCGTAAACCCCTAATGGTGGTACCTCTCGACTTTGATGTAGTTGAAGACAGCAGGCCATTGGCTCACAGGCTTTGAACTCAGTGGGATTTCCACGTATTCATCACCAAGATTATACATGTACACAAGGTTGTCATTCTTGATGGCAAGTCCCATGTAGTCTTTGCTACCCTAACAGCACAATCGGGAGCAAGAAAAATGTTTTAGATTATTACGAAAAATTATTGATGTTGTAGTTGATGAAAGAAATAGCTGTATCTCATGGAGTAGGATACAATGCCAGGTAGCCCAGCCCAAAGAGACGATGTGGGGACCTTTCTCTCCCTGCTGGAGGGCCCAAGTGGGTGTCGGGTGCAGTGTGAGTTGGGCTGTGGACGATGGTAGTTTTAGGGACGTGGAATGTTGCCTCTTTAACCGGGAAAGGCCCTGACTTGGTGCACAAAGTCAAGATACTCTGATGAGATATCGTCAGGCTCGCCTCATAAACGGCTCGGGCTCCAGTACCCATCTTTTTAAGAGGGGCCGGAACATCTGCCACTCTGGAGTTGCCCTCGATTAGAGGCGCCAAGCAGGTATGGGCATAGTATTTCTCACAGCTCGGTGCCTGTACAGTGTGCGATGGGTTCTGACTGTTGTTTATGCCTCAGCACCAAACAGCAGCTCAGAGTATCCACCCTTTTTGCAGTCCATGGAGGGGGTGCAAGAGAGCATTCCTGAATACTGGGGACACTTGTTCTGCTGGCACACTTCAACCACAGATATGAACAAATGAACATAGGTTGGTATGACACACCCTTCTTGAGGTGTGTGCTCATGGCATTGCTAAGATAGTACGGGTAAAGGCATTAGTGCATTCTGTCTGTGGACAGCAGGAAAATTGAAATAAGAAGGATGTCGGCACATTGTGCTGTATACAGTTATGCATCACACCATACATTTACAAAAAAGTGAACGAAGATAAACCTCTCACGAGTGATTTATTTTTTTTTACCCCCAATGTTCTGTACTGATAGCAAAGGCTTTGGCAGTGGAAAAAAGTAAGGAGCCGAGAAATGAGTGAGTATGACTTAATTTCAAATTCCATGCATTGTCTTTGTTGCCCCTACCACCATGGCCACCGCATAGGCATAACAGTTAGCCAGGCAGCTACAACGTATCTAGTCTTCATCTTTACAGAAAAACTGAAGAGGTGAGGGACAATGAAAGCAAATAGGCCACGTTCTGTGCCTTCATTGTTGAGGTGGCTGACCGAAACTGTGACCGTAATGTGGTCCTTACCACAACACGATATCATGCTATTAAATTGGAAGGTGTTTCCAAACTTTTGTAGGTATTACACGCATAGATGCTGCAAATGACAATACAACACAATTTCAGACACCATAACATAATTTTCGTAACTATCTTTTCTTGAAGCTCTTCCCTTTGTGCATCCACTATCATCAAATCACAATAGTACAGTACTTACATTTTTGTCACCCAGATATAAAATGAAACGGTCCTCTATTGGGTCCTGATCTGGGTCAACTCTCATAAATAAGCTGATGGACGTCACTGCCTTCAGATCTTCCATGTTGGTGTCAGCATGAATCTCCACTGAAGACTGACCATTGAACTTCATGGACACTTGAACCTAGAGCGGAAAATATTTCATTGCAAAATCTAACATTCTGTTTAAGAGTCCCTCGTTAATGCTGTTTTGCAATTACCAGATTAATTACCAAATTAAGGTAATTTGGGGGAAATTGATTAACTTTTGTAGAAATGTAGAATATACTGTGTAAGTTCCAAAATCAACTAAACCTGCATACTAATACATTCATGTAGTCTTTTAGAATTAGAATCCATCCATACATCCATTTTCTAATCCACTTGTCCTCACAAGGGTCGTGGGCCTGCTGGAGCCTATCTCAGCTGTCTCCGGACAGTAGGCAAGATACACCCTGAACCGGTTGCCAGCCAATCGCAGGGCACACACAGACTAACAACCATCCGCGCTCACATTCACACCGAGGGACAATCTAGAGCAGGGGTCTCCAACGTGGTGCCCGCATGCACCAGGTAGTCCGTGAGGACCACACCAGTAGCCCGCCAGTGCTGGGATTGTGATTTGCTAGTAGGAATTATGATTTAAAAATGCTAACACGGGAAGTATTATAGATTCAATAGCTACCTATTTAGCTATCTAGCTAGCTAGCTACAGTATCTATCTATCTATCTATCTAATATTCGAATATTATTAAATGTAATTTGTACAAATGTTATTTCAGACGTGTATCAATTTGGTAGCCCTTCACACAATCAGGACACATGAAGTAGCTCTCACTCTCAAAAAGGTTGGTGACCCCTCATCTAGAGTGTTCCATTAACCTGACATCCATGTTTTTGGAATGTGGGAGGAAACCGGAGTACCCAGATAAAACCCACGCAGGCACAGGGAGAACATGCAAACTCCACGCAAGAAGGCCGGAGCCAGAAATCGAACCCTGCATCTCGGCACTGTGAGACTGACGTACTAACCAGTCGACCACCGTTCCGCCATCCATTTTCAACACCACTTATCCTGAGGAGGATCACAGGAGGGTGGTGGAGTCTATCCCAGAAAATTTCAGGCAAAAGGTGCGCTGCCCCCTGAACTGGTCGCCAGTCAGTCGCAGGGCACATACAGAGACAGACAACCTTTCACACCCTCAATCACACCATCACTGAGTGGAAACCGATCCCATTCTTCCCGCACACAAGTCCGGCGAGTGTACCACTACACCATCAGTGAATTGAAAATAATCCACCCATCCATCCATTTTCAACACTGCTTGTCTTGAAGAGTATTGCTGGAGCCTATGCCAGCTGACTTTGGGCGAAAGGCGGAATAACCCCTGAACTGGTCACCATTCAGTCCCAGGGCACATAGGGCACAACCGTACACACCCACGTTCACACCGTCAGTGAGTGGGAACCGATCACATGCTGCCCGCACACAAGTCAGGCGAGTGTACCACAATGCCATCAGCGACTAGCTTAATTATTAATATTCATCATTTCTAGTGTTAACACAATGCATGCAAGTAAGTAAAATTCTGTTCAGAATTTTATTGGTGTGACTAAATTCAACCCCACAATTCAATTTATTTGGAACAATTTGAAAATATATCAAAGGTTACTTTTTTGGAGAAGCACGTGGACTATAGTTTGTGAAATTTGGGACGGACTGCAGCTGAACCGAGATGTGAATATGTTGTGTGAGAACCAACCTTCTTTGCCACACTTCTGGCCTGGGCTATGAGTTCTCTGATTCTCATGACATTGGCGGTTATGTTATTGACAGGCTTCTTCTGCTCCACCACCTTAAGCTTATCCAGAAGCTCGGGAACAAGAAATTGGAGGTGATCCACTGTGAAGTACAAAACATTGATCATGTCAGAATAAGTGACCAACATTTAACATAATGATGTTTTACAAAAGAATCCACATTTGCGTATTGTCATTGCCAGTAGTTTTGGCAATCATATAAATTATTCGAGACGAAAAGGTGTTTAGAAAATTCTTTGATAGGGATGAGATGAATAACTTACACCAAAAAAAAAAAAAAAAAATCTCCAGCAGTAACCCAAGAGTTTCTTGAAGGACAAATTGAATGGACAACATCAGTAACCATATCTCAACCAGAAAACAGTACTGTATATGTACTGTATTTTGTAAAGCTATAGTGTATTTCCTTCAGTTTTTGAAGGAAGACTCACCAATAATGCAATGTCTCAATACGTTAACGTTTTGGAAAATGTTTGTTTGCCTTAACGATGTAGAGCAGGGGTGCCCATTACGTCGATCCTGATCTACCGGTAGATCTAAGACAGGTCCCAAGTAGATCCGAGGAGTGTCGAGGAGAAAAAAAACAAACAACCATTTGTGTGTCTTTGTACATGTTAGTAATATTAAGTGTTAATGTACGCTGCACCCTAATCATCCTATCGGTCTCATTTTCACAAAATAAAAAATAAAATAAAGGATGTAAATCTTGAATTTACGGTGGTGCGTGATTGCGTCACCGGAAGTTGTTAGCGCTCAGCAGTCTGCAATTGCAGCTTGTGATCAGAGCTGTTGCGCGCTATCCTTTGTCGGCATTATTCTCATTCAGAGTTTGCTTCGTGTACAATTCACTGAGGGCACGGGCAAAGAATAGGAATCTAGAGGGCTGAGGGAAGCACTTTAAAACGGTACATGTGAGCAACGATAGTTAACAGGCTGCAAAAGTGCATTGCATGCCTCCGATTCAGGCTGTTTCTCATCATGGCGTGTGTGTGTGTGTGTGTGTGTGTGTGTGTGTGTGTGTGTGTGTGTGTGTGCGTGCGCGCCGGTAAGGGTAGATCCCGGGAGGTTAGTTGATCGAAAAGTAGATCTTCGGTCCAAAAAGTTTGGGCACCCCTGATGTAGAAGATCACATACCTGATTCCTTTGCAGAGTCAATGGCTTGCTCATAGGCAGCTGTAGAGTATTTATTTTCGCTCAGATTGTTGGCCCATTCCTCTACTTTGTTACTTATGGGCGTAATTGTTTCAAGCACTGCGGCTGAGCGGTTAAGAGTTCCTTCAGCCACGTTGAGTGTATACTCCAGTCGCTTGTTGGTTCTGGCTAGAAAGGGTTAGAAAGGATGTGTTCAGATAGTTTGTGATTATCTTTTGAACATTGAGTTTGACAGAGATTTAAAAAAAAAAAGAAAAGAAGATAGATTTGAAGAATTAGAACAATTAAAATGAGGAGTCCGGATATAAATCAAAATTCAATGAAAAGCTGCTGAAATTGTCTGTCGGCTTCTGTATTTATTTATTGTTTAATTTAAGAGCACTGCGTAAGAAAATAGACACAGGTAACAGTTTTATTCAATCTATCTAGCAAGCTATCTGTCCATACACTAAAGACAAACAAGGAGGAACAACCAAGATGTACTGTATACTTTCAACGCTTATCTCAAATCAAGCCCATTTCAACATAGCTAGGCAAATACTGGACTCTCTTCTACCTGTCTCAATTTCAGAAATATCCTGCATAATTTCTTCAAGTTTTTTGGTGTTTTTATCCAAGGTCTCTTTGGTCTCTTCAATGTATTTCAGCTTGTCAACCACCTCAGCTTCTACTTCTGAAATCAGAATGATGCAAAGGTGGGATAATGTTCTTATACATGACAATGTTGGGATAACCAGCGTTTGAGTGTTGCCTACCTATTTGTTCAGAATGCAGCGAAACAGACTCCTTGAAAACATTGTCACATTTTACCACGAGATCATTCAGCTGCACGTTGATCCCAGTGACAGACTGAAGCATGAAACAAAAAAGTACAAACAACTTTGTGAGAATACTGAACATATTTGCCATGTGTTTTGGGTAACTTACTTCATTTGCTGAGTGGGATAGGTTCAAGGTTGTAAGTGATGTGATATTGGCATTGTTGATGTATTTCACTATATTTGTGTAGACATTGGCAGCACTTATGGCCTTCTGCACAAAACCATTGGTATCACTCTCTCGCAGGTCCCTGGAACAAATGATATATGTTTTCATGTTACTACCCTGTCAAGAGGACACCCTCATGCCCAGGGGTCCAGGGTGTTCTAATATCCCCACCCAAGCACACAGACATAACCCAAGCAGGAGGAAAGGAGAACTGACCAGAACAGGCCAAACCCCAGGAGTCATGCAAGATAAGAAGTGGCAGTCCTGGCTTGAATGGCCCTTTGGCACCCCCCAACACACAAATATGTACTGCTGAAAATATTTACCGTATTTGCGCTTCGGATTATAAGGCGCCCCTTCAATGAAAGGCCTATTTTATAATCTAATGATGATATTGACCTGCAGTTTTGCCCACTCCGAGACTCCTCAGACCGGTCTGCTCCCAAAGAATATATAGATGCATTTGGCGCAAGAGGGTACAGCACTGTATCAAAGCTCAACTGACCTGATATGAGGCCCACTCCCACCTAACCCCATAAAAGGAGTGTTTACAATGCTTAAAATTAGAGAATAGGCAGGGCAGTGGAATAATAATAATAATAATAATAGATTTTATTTATAAGCGCCTTTCAAGACACCCAAGGACACTTTACAATAACAAAAAACACAAAACAATAAGGAATGGAGCAACAGGACCAGGAAACAATACAATCTAACCCACAAGTCATATCCCAGGACATGCCGTTGTGACCCAAAAGTGCCTAGTGAGGAACATTTACTGTGTGTGTTTGTGAATGCGTGTGTTACAAGAGGCTCCATTAAGACACTTTTCTTACTCCTCCAGTTTGGTGGCCCGTTGTTCAAGCTCTTCAGCATGCTCATCTGCCCTTCTAATTAACTCCGTATCAGCGGATGAGAGCTGTTCCATCTTCTCTGTTAGCTTTTGGCTGGCACCATCAATTGCAGCATGGTACTGTGTTATATTCTGGACACAAAAACAAAAATAAATCGACCCTTATTTACACAGACACAGGCGCTGATCTCATTACTATGCAGGCATATACAGTACATATTGTTAGAATACATTGTCTGTCTTCAGTGCGTGGCCCCTCCCTCTGTTGTGTGTTGTTACTTTCCCCTTAATTCAGTGTGGGCTGGGCATCTCCCCAATCATTGCACCTGTCTCACCTACACACCTGCCAGTCTTCACCCCGTCAGCCACACTCATCCCTTGCAGCATTAAGGCCAGTCTGACGAGCCACCTGTTGCCAGTTCGTCAGCCAGCTTGTCTGCCGTACTCGCTGCTGCTTAGCTGTTACGTTCAAGCCTTCCTGAACAATTTGGTTTCTTTGACTGCATTTGGTTCCTGCCTCCTCAACCTGTCCCTCTTCCTGACCATAAACCAGTTCTGAGTTCATTGTGTCTGCCTGTGAGTCCTGTGTTCATCTCAAGCTAAGCCTAACACGTAGGCCAACCATCCACATTGATTTACCCCAAATCTTGCCGAGTTAAGACTTTCAACGCGCATGAATTCGATAACTCAGTCCTTAGCATCCTTTCGTATCAGACTAATTGGTAATCTCTCTAACACAAATATGTGAGAGTACATGTGTGAGGTCCATACAACCTACAAAAAAGGACAGAAGGAAAATGAAGAGGAAAACACAAACCTGTGGCTGGAAGATGCATTTTGATGTAAAATTCAGGTTCATTAATTATATTCTTATCATGAACTTCATCCTGATAATTTTGTTCAACAGCAGTCAAGCGCAATGGAGACACTTTGGTCTCATAAAATCATCAATGAGGTTCTTAATAGTTTATTCACCTCAAGCGAGGCACATAATCCTTTATTTCTGTTGTCGTTTATTATCGGATCGAGGATTGCATTTGTCATTGATTTCAAAGCAAAAACAACCATATGTGAAAATTGTTAAATTTGACAATGATCGGACAAGGTTGTTTTCCTGCTCGGGGTCAACTCAGCTGGTGGATTCAGATTCAGATTCAGAAAACTTTATTTATCCCCATGGGGTAATTTGGACTTAACAGGCACGCTCTGCACAAGAAAAACAATGACGAACATGGGATACAGTGCGAAAGGCCATTCGGTACTCGCCGTAAAAGTATTGTTCTTTATTTCCTTGGATATTTTAATCATTGTCCCCACAAACATTTTGACTTGTGCTTCTAGATTGTCCAATGAGTTGTTGGGATTTTCCAATTTTCCATTTTTTTCTGGCACTGCATGGATTTTGTATCAATGCTGAGTATTCTTTCATTCCTGAGTTTCTTTTCCTTTTTAAATACCTGTGGTCATTGTCATTGCCAACTAAAACTTGTGTTGTTTTTCTTTAAGTTTCTTGACATGTCACGGGAACTGGCATTTAACTCTCTATTTAGCACAAGAAGACCCAGAATTTCTTTTTGATGGAATCCAACACACAGACACATTTTGCCTAATGGGAGGCAAGATCATCATGTTCAGTGGAGGATCCTTCTCTTGGTCATATACTGTACATGCCACATCAAAACTCTGAAAGCCCATTACGAAGACCCCTTAAATTTTGTTTGCCAACTAAATTGCTAAACAAGATACATCTGCAAAATAAAAAAAAATAAAAATATACATTTGTAGACTCGAGATCAGTGGTCAACACAATCATCTGTTCACAACTGATCAGCAAACTGAACACAATCTATCTGCACTCAATTCTGGACTTTTTGACACGGAGCAGGCACAACATACACAGGATCATCACACTCAACAGAGGCTCCCCAGCTATGTGTAATCAGTCCAAACTGTTTGCACGACTGACTCATGAGTGCATATCAAACATTGCCTAATCCCGAACAATTTTATCAAAAGTCAATGATGAAACATCATTGGACTTCATCAGCAACTTTGATCATTCAGTTAGGAGCTGCAACTGAATGGTGTGGAGCCAACACTATTTCTGTGAATGTAGCCAAAATTAATCTGGAGGATTGGATGACTCCAAAGTAAAGTGCATTTCAGTCATCCAGCCGAGATGTGACGAATGTATGAATGAATTACTGTCTCAAAGTGCCCTTGAGTAAGGAGAGGCTTGACTTTAGCGAGCTGACTAAGACGAAAAAAGCTAGATTTAACAGCAGCACCAATTTTCCGGTCCAATTTAACATCCCTCTCCAATTTAAGACCCAAGTTCGAGACTATCAGTTTAAGATAAGCAGGCAGGGGGCCCAAGTCTGCAGGATGGGGTGTACAAGGGCCACTGTGGCCAAACACTATCACTTGTGTCTTCTTTTCATTGAAATTCTAGAAATTCCTTGCTATCAAGGACTTGATTTCCTCTCGACAGGATAAAAACGGCCTCAATGAGGAAGCGTCGTTTTGCTCAGTAGGATATAGATTTCGTAGTCATCAACAGCAGAGGCCCCAAAATTGAACCCTGTGGAACACCACGACAGTGGGGCAGTTTGTGACTCAGAGCAACGAAGGCTAACACAAAGAGTTCTGTCATCGAAATAGGACCAAAACCACTCAAGGGTGCTACCGCCAATGCCCACCAGGTGCTGCAAACGAGCCAACAGAATACTGTGATCCATTGTATCATATGCTGCAGTTAAATCCAATAAAAAACAGACACATAGTCTCCAGTGTCATTTGCCGGGAGGATTTGATTTAAAAAGGTGTAACAAGGCTGTCTCTGTGCTATGCATCATCTTGAAACCTGACTGGAAGACCTCCAAGACACCATGTTCATTCAAGAAATATTTTAACTGCATGTGTACCACTTTTCCAGAATTTTTCATTTGAAAGGGGGCTTGAAAATGGGCCTAAAATTTGACAGTACATCTTGATCAAGGCCAGGTTTCTTGAGCAAGGGTTGCACCACAGCATGTTGAAACTATTGCGGAACTATACCAGAAAACAGACTGCTGTTGATAATGGAATTGATGTTATTTAATTTCAAAGCATGTTTACTTGATTGAGAAGTAAACATTTGGAAAGCATTTTTATTAAATTCAAAAATAAATCTTGTATTTTGAAATGTTGGAAATGTGAAACATTTCAAGTGTTGACTTTGAGAAGGCACCAAGAAGGCTGTCTAAACTAAAGGAAACAGAAATGTACAAAAATATATCTTTATTGTGTTTCGTTGGTGTCATTAATAAAACAACTGAAGACGTAATCTGGGGAGAGGGAAGTGCTTTCTCCCTGCTCATACAGGTATACATTTTTGCTACTGTGGTACACCTTGCTGACCACTAACATTTAATATTTGTGGCATAAAAATCTTCATGTGTGTGGAGAAGCTGACATCTCCCCAATGTTCCATGAACTTTGACATGGAGTGTAATGTAGCATTGTCACATTTCCCAAAGTACCTGTTCTTCATTTTTTTGTGAGATCATGTGTCATGACGCAAGAATTTGACCTCAGAAGACTTCGTTTTGAGATTAGTGAACAAAATGTGTGCGGTCCTCTGTGTTGAGATGATCGGAGCAGTCCACAGAGATGATAATCTCTGTACTGTTCAAGAAAAAAAGTAGTGACAGTTTTTTGTGTCTATGTGTAAGTATTTATTGCTGCAATTTATCATTTTCAATACTCGTCCTTGAGTAGGTTGATTCGGATATTGTATTAGGATTTGTGTCTTCATTCCACTGCAGCTCCACCCACTTTTTTTTTTTAATTCTCTACCCTCATCTGTTTCTTTGTGATGAGCTGTTGGGAGTGTTTTTTTCTATTCATTTCTATTTTTGTGTGTGTACTTCACATTTTTGTGTTGTATTTGTAAGAGTAAATCCTACTTGATTGTTCTATATTTGTTTACCTGCATTGAGATCCATTCTTTGCAGTTGGCATTTGGCCAACCTAAGCAGTTGACCAAGTTGCGAAACAAGATTTTACCATTCGCATGTCAATAAAATACTTGATAAGACCTGATCTAGTTCTGTGTATAAAAAAATGATCATACCTTGACCAACGTATCCACCTCAGCCATGTTCACTTGTGATTGAGAAATTATTTCTTTGGCTGTTTCTGTACTGTTTTGAATAGCAGTAAACTCTGCTGCCATCTTCTGCTGCGTTGCCTGAAAGAAAAACAGAAACAACAATCTTGGGATTTATTAAACATCAAGAAAAAAAAAATCAAAAATGTTTTCTTTGATGTGATCTGACGAACAGATTGCTTTTTCTGACAAATGAAGACCTCAAGGCCTCCCTGTGCTTCCTGTCCTGTCTGTTTTCGCAAGTAAACCTTTATCATGTGATCGGATAACTCTGTCATGAATTGCTTGTGGTGGTAAAGCAGGCTAGGCAGTTTAAACTACAGTGAACTCCCATTCACCTCAGACAGGTCCATGTGTATTTTCTATACCAAGCAAGCGTGTGTGTGCACAACAGGCACATTGTAAACCCACACTGTCGCTGCTGCTAATCTGAACTGGGTTACGAAATTGCTCTGATTTTGCCTGTGGCTGAAAATAAAGCTCTAGTATCGTAAAAAATGAATACAGTGATACCTCTACTGATTAAATTAATTGGTTCTGGAAGAAATTTCTTAACTAGAAAATGTTCTAAGTAGAGACGCGTTTTCCAGGTAAATGCCCTAATCCGTTCGAAGGCCCCCCTCACCCCCCCCCAAAAAAAATTCTGATGTTTTCTAGAGCATAAAAATTCATCAAAATATGTAACATATACCTGTACATGTTACAATTATTGCACAATAAATGAGCGTTGTGCATTATGTAAAAAACAAAGAATAGAGTGAAGAATAAAAATTATGTCATTTAACTTTTAACTGCGTCCTTATCGGTTTTTGCCCTCTTTAGTTCATGCTCTCCCTCAGAAGTGGTTTTTGCCTGGCGTTTTGGAAAGAATTGATCCAAGGACATTTGCTTTTGCCGGCTTTTAACAATCCTTTGAAAATGTCCAAGGCAAACATCAGCATAGTGAGCGATCGCCTGACTGGTGAACACTTTTCTGGGAGATTCAAATTTAGGTAAAACTATTGGAACGCCTCACCAGCCGAGGGGTGAATGACGAGGACGCCGCATAGACACAGATCTATCTATGTACACACGTAGACAGTTTGGTAGAGGTCCCTCTTAGCCAATGGGATGCCAGGAAGATGCGAGGTAATAGCCAATGGCAGAACATCTATAAGTATGTTACGTTCAGGAAAGTCGGAGCTGCGAGGAGCCGCCCACACTGTATTTTTACCATTTGTATCAAGAGTCAATATTTTCCTGTTTAGGCGTTTCGTAACTTGAAAATTTCGTATGAAGAGACATTCGTATGTTAGATACCACTGTACCTTATAAATTCGAGTTCATAAATTTGATAATGATACTCGGTAAAACAAACCCTTTGAGAATTCACAATAAAGTTAATATAAAAATGAAAAGGGAATAGAAATAAACTTGCAAGACAAATTCATATGAGTTAATTAAAAAAAAAAAGCATCTCCATCTAAACTAGCGGTGTCCAAACTTTGAAGGACCACTTATAGAAAAATCAAAGGAGGCATCTTTCATTGAACATGAAACCAATTCATCGATAATCATAACCTCTAAAATACATCAAAATTGTACATATTTGCGCGAGCTTGGGTAGTTATGCTGGTAAAGAGGAGTATGTGACAACTAGAAAGGATGTAGAAAGTGTATAACTTCTTTGCTACGCATATGTAAACAGTGAGCAGAAAAAGCTGGAAGACATAGAAGAAAAGAAACATTCACTTGACCCTGGAGGTCATGGGAAATTACCTCAATCCTCTGGAATTTGAGGACATTGCCGCTGTTCCTATCCCGCATCTCCTCAATTGTACTGGTTGCATTCCGGAGGAAGGACTGAGCGTCAGACAGCTTGGCAGTGACGCGAGACAGAGCTAACTTGAGTGGGTTGAGATGTCCATGTGTAATCAATGACTTCTTTTCCAGCTGACGAATACGCCTTAACACTGTCAGGGATGAGGAATGTATTACACTCAAGATTTCACATTTCGTTGGTATATGTCACTGTATATTCATTTACAAAATAGAGTATGCTGAAAATGTCATTTATTGTGGTAATTGCTTTATAATTGTTCACTTACAATACCGTATATGAATGTACAGATTTGTTATAAAGAATATACAAACTACGCACAACCATAAAGTACCACACTAGAGGAAATACGGTATGCAAACTTTTTAGATCAATGTTTTGAAAATCTGCTACTTTAACGTTAACATAAGTTATTTTTCAAGGTGTCTAATCCCTGTTTTCGATTTCAATTACATTTATTTGATTTACCCAACATGAGTCGATGAGTATATCGAAAGTTCACCGCTGTCCAATAAAACAAATGTCGATTTTAAAACATGTTTGGACGAGAACACATATACTGTGAAACTCCTCTACAACGAAATCATGTTTGCAGCAAGAAATTTTTCACAACAGGGGGGTTTTCACTGTAGCAAATTTGATCTCAGATGTAAACACACACACACACACACACACACACACACACAAACGTAAGTGTACTCTATTTTTATTCCAATCGTGCATAAGTATGAGCATACACTTATTTGGCACTTCATATAGTCAGTGTAGAAAGAAAAAAAGGGAAAGAAATTGCGAAATTTACGATCAGCATTCACTTTCACTCACATCAATTTCTTGGATAATGTCTTTTATTTTGCTTCCTCCGCCTTTCATTTTGATCACTTTTACCCTCTCTTCCAACGTCAGAGCTCTTCTTTTCTTAGCTGTTTGACATCCAAAGGTCCGTTTTGTAGCCATTTTAGCAATGCAACGTACTTGCTGAGTCTGAAACTAACAATAACAAATACTTCCTGGACTACTGTGCATGTGTAAACCAGTGTGGTGGTAGCTGTTTTGCCGTTTCCAAACGAAGCAGTAAAGGTCACTGTTGGATTAGACTTCGTTGTAGTGAATCTCGTTGCGAGGCAAGAGCAGAGAAAATGATTTCGTATAACGCAACAGGTTTTTTTCGTTGTATGGGGGGCAGGAGAGTGGGAATGCATGAAGATTTTTTCACACTAGGGGGTATTTTTGCCCATGTAGGTTTCGTTGTAGAGGAGTTTCACTGAATAATGATTATGAGCACCTTTTTTCGTTTTTTAATTTAGCTTCTTAATGAGCGATACTTACAGTCATGGGCTTCTGTTGACTCTTCAATAGTTATAGGCCCTTGTGTGGACAAATCAAGAATCCTCATGTTGCTCAGAGTACTTATCGCTTCGTCTGTGTTTCTCCTGACCAACTCGGGGTCCGCTTCCCGGTAAACACTATACAGCTCCCATTCATGGATCATTTCTGCAGACAATAATAAAAGTATCAATTATGGGCAGGGTCAGAGAGAGGAAGCGTAAGCCATGGCAAAAAAAAAAGGAAAAAAAAAAAGGAATATGTTTAGGAATCAGGGGTTTTGCATACAGATGACCAAATATTTCAAGAGTCAATCAAATAACTATCCATCCATCCATCCATCCATCCATCTTCTACCGCTTATCCGGGGCCGGGTCGCGGGGGCAACAGCTTTAGCAGGGAAGCCCAGACTTCCCTCTCCCTAGCTACTTCTTCCAGCTCTCCCCGGGGGATCCCGAGGCGTTCCCAGGCCAGCTGGGTGACATAGTCACTCCAGCGTGTCCTGGGTCTTCCTCAGGGTCTCCTCCCGGTGGAACATGCCCGGAACACCTCACCAGGGAGGCGTTCAGGAGGCATCCGAATCAGATGCCCAAGCCACCTCATCTGGCTCCTCTCGATGTGGAGGAGAAGCGGCTCGACTCTGAGCCCCTCCCGGATGACCGAGCTTCTCACCTTATCTCTAAGGGCGAGCCCGGACACCCTGCGGAGAAAACTCATTTCGGCCGCTTGTATCCGGGATCTCATTCTTTCGGTCACGACCCATAGCTCGTGACCATAGATGAGGGTTGGAACGTAGATCGACCGGTAAATTGAGAGCTTCGCCCTTTGGCTCAGCTCCTTCTTCACCACGACAGACCGATACAACGTCCGCATCACAGCAGACGCTGCACCGATCCGCCTGTCGATCTCTCGCTCCCTCCTGCCCTCACTCGTGAACAAGACCCCAAGATACTTAAACTCCTCCACTTGGGGCAAGATCTCTCCCCCGACCCGGAGGGGGCACTCCACCCTTTTCCGACTGAGGACCATGGTTTCAGATTTGGAGGTGCTGATTTTCATCCCAACCGCTTCACACTCGGCTGCGAAACGCTCCAGTGAGAGTTGGAGAGCCCTATTTGAAGGAGCCAAAAGCACCACATCATCTGCAAAAAGCAGGGATGCAATACTGAGGCCACCAAAACGGACGCCCTCAACGCTTCGGCTGCGCCTAGAAATTCTGTCCATAAAGATTATGAACAGAATCGGCGACAAAGGGCAGCCTTGGCGGAGTCCTACCCTCACTGGGATTGATTCCGACTTACTGCCGGCAATGCGAACCAAACTCTGACATCGGTGGTATAGTGACCGAATAGCCCGTATCAGGGGGTTCGGTACCCCATACCCACGAAGCACCCCCCACAGAACTCCCCGAGGGACACGGTCAAACGCCTTCTCCAAGTCCACAAAACACATGTAGACTGGTTGGGCGAATTCCCACATACCCTCGAGGACCCTGCTAAGGGTGTAGAGCTGGTCCACTGTTCCACGGCCGGGACGAAAACCACACTGCTCCTCCTCAATCTGAGGCTCGACTTCCTGACGGACCCTCCTCTCCAGCACCCCTGAATAGACCTTACCAGGGAGGCTGAGGAGTGTGATCCCTCTGTAGTTGGAACACACCCTCCGGTCCCCCTTTTTAAAAAGAGGGACCACCACCCCGGTCTGCCAATCCAGAGGCACTCTCCCCGTTGACCATGCGATGTTGCAGAGGCGTGTCAACCAGGACAGCCCCACAACATCCAGAGCCTTGAGGAACTCCGGGCAGATCTCATCCACCCCTGGGGCCTTGCCACCGAGGAGCTTTTTAACCACATCGGTGACTTCAACCACAGAGATAGGAGAGCCCACCTCAGGGTCCTCAGACTCTGCTTCCTCCAAGGAAGACGTGTTGGTGGAGTTGAGGAGGTCTTCGAAGTACTCTGCCCACCGGTTCACAACGTCCCGAGTCGAAGTCAGCAGTGCCCCATCCCCACTGTACACAGTGTTAGTGGTGCACTGCTTCCCCCTCCTGAGACGTCGGATGGTGGACCAGAATTTCCTCGAAGCCGTCCGAAAGTCGGCTTCCATGGCCTCACCGAACTCTTCCCACGCTCGGGTTTTTGCCTCGGCGACCACCGAAGCTGCGTTCCGCTTGGCCAGTCGATACCCGTCAGCTGCCTCTGGGGTCCCACAGGCCATAAAGGCTCGATAGGACTCCTTCTTCAGCTTGACGGCATCCCTTACTGCTGGTGTCCACCAGCGAGTACGAAGGTTGCCGCCACGACAGGCACCAACCACCTTACGGCCACAACTCAGATTGGCCGCCTCAACAATAGAGGCATGGAACATGGTCCACTCGGACTCAATGTCCCCCGTCTCCCCCAGAACATGGGAAAAGCTCTGTCGGAGGTGGGAGTTGAAACTCCTTCTGACAGGGGATTCCGCTAGACGCTCCCAACAAACCCTCACAATACGTTTGGGTCTGCCAGGACAGACCGGCATCTTCCCCCACCATCGGAGCCTACTCACCACCAGGTGGTGATCAGTTGACAGCTCTGCCCCTCTCTTCACCCGAGTGTCCAAAACATGCGGCCGCAAATCCGATGATACAACCACAAGGTCGATCATTGAACTACGGCCCAGGGTGTCCTGGTGCCAAGTGCACATATGGACACCCTTATGTTTGAACAAGGTGTTCGTTATGGACAGTCCGTGACGAGCACAGAAGTCCAATAACAAAACACCACTCGAGTTCTGATCGGGGGGGCCGTTCCTCCCAATCACGCCCCTCCAGGTCTCACTGTCATTGCCCACGTGAGCATTGAAGTCCCCCAGTAGAACAAGGGAGTCCCCAGCAGGAGTACTCTCCAGCACACCCTCCAAGGACTCCAAAAAGGGTGGGTATGCTGAGCTGCTGTTTGGTGCATATGCACAAACAACAGTCAGGACCCGTCCCCCCACCCGAAGGCGGAGGGAAGCAACCCTCTCGTCTACCGGTGTGAACGCCAATGTACAGGCACTGAGCCGGGGGGCAATGAGCATGCCCACACCTGCTCTGCGCCTCTCACCATGAGCAACTCCAGAGTGGAAGAGAGTCCAACCCCTCTCGAGAGAACTAGTACCAGAACCCAGGCTGTGTGTGGAGGCAAGTCCGACTATATCCAGTCGGAACTTCTCTGCCTCACACACCAGCTCGGGCTCCTTCCCTGCCAGAGAGGTCAACAAGTCAACAAGTCAACAGTATTTATAGAGCACTTTCAAACAGCCATCGCTGCATACAAAGTGCTGGACATGGAGCAATTTAACATGCACAATAAACAGTAAGACAAATCGGTAATAAAGGCGGTAGAAAGCACCAAACAGTAAAACCAAGAACAAATCTAAGTCATGCTGAGTCGAATGCCAAAGAATACAAGTGAGTTTTGAGGAGGGTTTTGAAGATGGGCAGCGAGGAGGCTTGCCGAATGTTCAGTGGGAGGTCATTCCAGAGAGAGGGACCAGCAACAGAAAAGACTCGATCCCCTCTGAGCCTCAGTTTAGTTCTTGGTACTTCTAATAAGGTCTGGTCCACAGACCTGAGGCACCGGGCAGGTGTGTAGGGGCGGATGAGCTCAGAGAGGTAAGGTGGCGCGAGATAGACACACGTGGTCTCCAGAGTCATTTGCCAGGAGGATGTCATTAGAAACGCGTAACAGGGCTGACTCCGTGCTATGCATCGTCTTGAAACCTGACTGGAAGACCTCCAAGATGTTATGTTCATCCAAGAAAAATTTCAACTGCATGTGCACCACTTTTTCCAGAATTTTGGAAATGAAAGGCAGTTTGGAAATGGGCCTGAAACTTGACAGCACATCTGGATCAAGACCAGGTTTCTTGATCAAGGGTTGGACCACAGCATGTTTAAACTGTTGGGGAACTACACCAGAAGAGAGGCTGCTGTTGATGATATCCAAGACTGATGCGCCAACACTCGGGAGAACCTCCTGAAAGAAGTGCGGGGGAAGAGAGTCGCTTCCATGTCCCAAGAGCTAGCTTCTGCAGCCGAGGATCGGACCGCCAGGGTCCCCGCCTCTGGCTGCCGCCCAGCTCGCATTGCACCCGACCCCTTTGACCCCTCCCACGGGTGGTGAGACCATGAGAAGGGGGACCCACGTTGCCTCTTCGGGCTGAGCCCGGCCGGGCCCCATGGGTGTAGGCCCGGCCACCAGGCGCTCGCCAACGAGCCCCACCTCCAGGCCTGGCTCCAGAGGGGGGCCCCGGTGACCCGCGTCCGGGCAAGGGAAACTGAGTGCCATCGATTTTATCTATCATAAGGGGCTTTGTGAGCCGTGCTTTGTCTGGTCCCTCACCTAGGACCTGTTTGCCATGGGTGACCCTGCCAGGGGCATAAAGCCCCAGACAACTTAGCTCCTAGGATCATTGGGACACACAAACCCCTCCACCACGGTAAGGTGACGGCTCACGGAGAGGATCAAATAACTAATCATGAATAAATAAGTGTTCTCTTAAGTTAAGATACATTACATTTACACATATGTACACTCCTAAACATACATAAAATATAATAAAAACACAATCTTTTACCCCGCTGTGTTTTGTCAGCGTCTTGTGGTAAATCACACACTAGTTTCTTATCACATGATTGTTTTTGTTTGGGTCTATATATAATTATCAAGAATTTTCTCCGAACATGAATGTTGCCTTGTGTTTGGCTTAAGAATTTTTGGACTTGTTATGTGATTGTGAACAGTGTCGGTAAAGCTGGACACTGCCATTGAATGGCATCAGAGCTGGGCCAAGCAACAACATCTGCCTTTTTGCAATGCACATCCAGTAATAGTTAAACAGCTACAGATGTCTTGCTTCTGGTCTGCCGAAAGATTATTATAGGCACAATCATTCGGTTTATTTATTGTCTGGAATGCACAGAGACGGATTGGGGCTATAAACACTACAAAGCTAAACTTAAGTCTTAAAATGAGGTTGTTATTATGTGGATCAAGGTCTGGTGCAACAACTCCAGATGTATTTGTGGTATTTCAGTCAAGAGACATGGTACCTTCAATGCGCATGTTGAGGTCCGTGAGGTTTTTGCTAAAATGTTCCGCATGCATTAAATTTTGCAGCGTATCCTCATCAAGCTGGTTCCCGAGACTCTTCACCGTCTTTTCCTATCAATTTAAACACAATGTTGAACATGCAATCAATTCTGTGTTCGACACCAAACAGTCCACGCAATCCTGCAACCTTCAAAGCACAAGTAAAAAAATAATAATAATAATAATCAAAATAGGTATTCCGTGCTAAGCTAACATTTTCATTTTATCATTTCTGATTATATCGAAATACAACTTCACTGACCGATTCACTGAGCTTTTTTATGTATGATACGATATCTTGTGTGGAGTCTTCCACTCCCTGGGTCTCTGTTTTTATTTCAGACAGTTGGTTTCTCCAGGCATGAAACTGATTCTGAAACACACAAAGAAATACAGTTCAATATCGTTAGCTATTCCAAATGTCAACTGTGTGTACTATTGCTTACTTTGGCTTTTAAAAATGTTTTGGTTGACATATCTTTCTTATGTACCTGCAGGTGTTGAGCGGTGTAGTTATAGTATTTGACTCTGTCATTAACAGCAGCCCCAGTGGAAATGTTCAACACTCCAACCCTCAAATGGTCCAGCGTTTTGTTGGACAGTCGCAGGTCTCCGATAACATGCCAAATACATTCATCACAACCTGCAAAGAATTGAGAGGTGTTTGATCAGGATCAAAACTGGTTATGGTGTTGTTGATTTGCTTCTGGAGTTAATTCATCTTACTGATATTGCACAGGTTAACCGTTGCAGGCTCTGGTAGGCACTCTCCTGTTTGCATATCACAATGACCGCTCTCACAGTCACACTCTGTAGAACAACATAAACACGCATTCCATATTAAACTGTACAGCTTTATAGCTTTTGGCTGAAAGACAATGAAAATTTCTGCAGCTGTTAGAGATCGGAGCAGCGGGGCGAGGGATCTATAAAATTTGCTTCTGGCTGGCTGAGAGGTACATCGTTACTATATGTTAGCAGTACTGGCTGCAGATGTGAAAAGACTGTTTCGGCAAGAGCGATTGAGAACATTCGCATGATCTATCATCTTTAGACAACTTACTCTTGCAGCCAGAGGCACTATAGTCCCAAAAGCCTGGGAGGCACCTTTCACAGTAACGACCTCCGGCGCCCGGGCGGCACAAACAGCTGTGAGTGAGAGAATGGCAGGTGGGACGAAGAGAAGCTGGCCTGCATTCACATCTGTGACATCCTTGGCAGCTGGAGAAACCCGAGTAACCCTCCTGAATTACAAGTACCAAAAGGAAAAAAACAACAACAATGTTAACCCTTTACCCGTTACCGTGACTACTGTTCTGCCCAAAGTAAAATTTTCACAATTGTTTCATAAAGGTTTAAAAAAAAAAAAGGGGGTGGGGTTGATAACATTTCATTATGTGAAACGTCATAGTTCATGTCATTCCACGCAAAAGGTAATTGTGTTTAAAATAATATCATTCTAGTCAGTGTTTGTTTACCCGTATTTTATTCTGAGAACGTTGTTAGTAGTCGCAATGCATTGTGGGTAGCAGATGTCGGACGAGTCGCTGCAGAAAGCCTGACTGTAGTCGTTCTAACTGCTACTCCTGTGTTACATTCCTTTTCTGTACACCTTCAACAGCAATGGCTGTACTTTTGATTGTTTTTAGCGGTATTTAGAAATCAGTTTTGGAGATCGTTTTCGTCAAGTGTAGTCCCTGAAACTTGCGAGCTCGGAGCACTGTGTACGAACGTAGCAGTGCCGCTAAATTGGTCCTAACGGTCTAATTAGCATGCGAAAGAATCGCGAAAATGCTTTTTTTTTGTCACACTTAGAGCTGCATTTATGTCTGTTGTTTGGTACTGGACAAGTGTTGTATCTATTTGATTACAAGAAGCTAATGCATGTTTTTAATTTGTTTGACTCAACATTTCAACGAGCTGATGTCACAGTTGTTCACTGTATGCTGTCAAGACGAGCATAATAAAGAGCAAGACGCTCAGTTTAATGGCTCATGAAGATTTGAGTTTGGCTTGCTGTTAACCTGTGTTAACATACCCAATGTATCCAACACGTATTCATAAGAGTACAACAACAGTGGACAGCTTATCAGGTTACAGGTTATAATTATTTGTGCATGAAAGAGTTCAGACCCAGTGACTGATTTTGGGGACACAGAGGTCCAACCTTTCCAGAATCGCGCTCTCTTGAGGATCCAGCTGGAACACAACCATTTTATATTCACTAACATTGTCGAGGAGCTAAAAGACTGACTCAAAATTAAACTTCGATGGTTACTGTATTTTAGCAAGTTCTCATTTTTGATACTCAAACATCACACATTAAAAAAAAAAAATGCAAATGGCATACCTGTCAACTTTTCGGAGCGCCAACCTGTATAAACTACCAAAAAAATCCTTATAAAGAGCAAAAAATCCTTATAACATACCAAAGCATTTTATATGTCAAAATAACGGCAGAAAAAACCCTACGAAATTTTCAATGATATTTATTGTAGATCTCCATAATACAATGTCTGGTTAATGTATAATCATCATTCTACTTAGTGGCATTACTGTGTTCGGAATTGTATTCCTGCGTTACTTTTTTCACCAACTCCAAATGCTGACCCATCAACTCGGAAGTTACAGCATCCATTCATATTTACTCTGGAAATGAAAGCATTCGAGTAGACTAGCACCATTCTGGGCAAAAGCAAACGGAACTACCTGTTAGGGGGGGGAACGGAAATTTTCAGAATCTGTATGATTTGTGCGATACGGCCATATACGTAAGATTCACCACAAAATCCGTATGAACTATGGCTAAACCGTATGAGTTGACAGGTATGAAATGGTATATTTTAGTTCAACACATTTAACCATGTACAACTAATGTACATGTCCGAATTTTTTTGTCAGTGAGCCTGATATGAATTTAAGGCAAATATATAGCGCCCTATTTTTATGTCCAGCGTGTCTAGCGCAAAGCGCAGTCTTAACTGTATGTATGCATCTATGGAGTTTTCTTTCTTTGGGTATGAATAAAGGTTTTCTTATTCTTATTGACGAGACCAGATGTCAGCAACCCAAGGCTCTTTAACCTCTTTGTTGCGCCTCATCTAGTGCAGTGGTTCTTAACCTGGGTTCGATTGAACCCTAGGGGTTCGGTGAATTGGTCTCAGAGGTTCGACGGAGCCTCTGCCATCGAGGTTAAGACACACCCGACTCAACATGTACAATTAGTTATGACATGCCCGCTTGGCCATCACTGGCTGCAGATGATCACATTACATTGCTTGTCAATCAGCGCTGCGGGAAATTTAGTTCGCTCAGTAGTCAATGTGTGAGTGTCGTGGTAGTATGTCGTAAAATTAAAAAAACTTACAGGTATGTCTTGAAATTGTATTTACTTTTGTTTTGTTTTGAATAAATGTGTTTTTTATGTCTTGAATTTGTAAAGAGTCATATTTTTGTTTTTCACTAATGAAGGGTTTGGTGAGTGTGCAAATGAACTGGTTGGGTTAGGTACCTCTAACAAGGTTAAGAACCACTGCTCTAGTGTTAAAAAATTAAAATGAATAACTATTATTCATTTTTAATTTCTATTTACACATGATTATTTTGACATTTTTTTTGACGATTACGTTTGTAGCCCTCGCCTTTGCCTGCCGCCGGGCTCTAAAGTGTGCTGCAACCCATTCAGTAACGAGTGTGTGACCCATTCAGTAACCATGAGTATAAAAAGCAAAAAATCTGTGACAAAAAAAAAGAAAGTTTACTCTGCGTGGACAGATGAATTTGCCTTCACTGCCAATGAAGCTGGATTACTGGTCTGCTTGATTTATCGGGACAAATTATTGAACAACAAGATTTCATTTTTGAAAGACATTTTCAAAACAAGAACACAGCATTCACGAAAAATAAATAAATAAATAAAGAAGAGCGCAAGAGAGCAAGATCTCCCCTTGCGGATTATGTAGTCTGCCACACGTTAAGAGGGAGGAAATTTCATCATACAGCAAATTTTACAATAAAGTTGTTACAGTAATCCCTCGTTTATCGCGGTTAATGGGGACCAAAACCACCCGCGATAAACGAAAATCCGCGAAGTAGCGTCCAATTATCATAAACAGGTAAAAAAAAATATTTTTTTTTTTAAAGTCCGCAAACGGTCCTCAAGAAGCTGCAAAACAACAGCGAGTCACATAGAGCAACATATACAGTACTGTACTCCATGTATATGTAAAAAAAGATTTTTTAAAAATATGTTTGAAAAAATCCGCGATGCACTGAAGCCGCAATAAACGAATCGCGAAGTAGCGAGGGATCACTGTACTTGACTTGACAACACGTGACATGGAGGACTAAAGACCGCCTTGCACCTACAACCGTGTGTCCGTGTGTGAACCAAAAAATACTTGCCCCGTGCCATGAGGTCATGGTGTTCTATTAAAATGTTTTTAAGGTGGTTACGATTAGAATTTCCTCAATGAATTGCTTTCTACAATGATTGACAGGGATTATCCTATGTTCTTGTCATCCATCCATCCATTTTCCACCACTTATCCGGGGTCGGGTCGTGGGGGCAGAGCTTTAGGAGGGAAGCCCAGACTTCCCTCTCCCCAGCCACTTCTTCGAGCTCTTCCTGGCGGATCCCGAGGCATTCACAGGCCAGCTGGGTGACATAGTCTCTCTAGCGTGTCCTGAGTCGTCCCCGGGGTCTCCTGCCAGTGGGACATGCCCGGAACACCTCACCAGGGAGGCGTCCAGGAGGCATCTTAATTAGATGCCCGAGCCACCTCATCTGGCTCCTCTCGATGTGGAGGAGAAGCGCCTCTACTCTGAGCCCCTCCCGGACGACCGAGCTTCTCACCTTATCTCTCAGGGAGAGCCCGGAAAACCCTGCGGAGAAAACTAATTTCGGCTGCTTGTATCCGGGATCTCGTTCTTTCGGTCACGACCCATAGCTCGTGACCATAGATGAGGGTTGGAATGTAGATCGACCGGTAAATTGAGAGCTTCGCCCTGTTCTTGTCATATTTACGAATTAAAATGATGATGAAATCCACCATGCGTCCGCAGAGCGCCAAATCCGTCTGCCTGCGCCTTGATTAAATACATTAAAATCACATTACACCATTACACCACCTGCGCCATGGACTTAGATGAAGGTTTTAGGTAATCTAACATTTTGTCTACTTTTTTCTCACCAAATTGGTAGACAAGCCAGGAGAATGTAAAAGAAAAGGCCCGTTGTCCGCCGGAATGTCAAGACACACGCAATGTCGTCTATCAAATTCAGAAGCACGCTCAACAAGACTTGCCCCAGGACAAAAATGAAGTTGCCCCCATTTTTACACCAAGCACAGTCTACTTTCTGTGACCAACTTGTCAGATGCGTCGGGGGCATGGCATCTCCGTGAGCCAGAACCCATCTCAAACATGCTAAACTAGACTTGCCGTGACACAAAATAAAGACGTGCCCGTTTTTATGCTGAGCACAGACGACAGTCTACCAAAATAGGGCCTATAGTCTCTCCAGCATGTCACGTGTCATCCCCATGGTCTCTTCTCTGTGGGACGTGCCTGGAGCACCTCAACAGGGAAACATCCAAGAGGCATTCTAAATAGCTGCCCAAGTCACCTTATCTGGCTCCTCTCAATATGGATGAGTAGCGGTTCTCTTCTGAGTGGCTCCGAGATGACAGAGCTTTTCACCCTATCTCTCATGCTGCGGTCAGACTGAATGGGTGTTGAGCATTTCGGGTGGTGCGATCACATAGATAGTCAATGCAGAAATGTGGGAATGCATGCGTGTGCAGATGAAGCATCTGACGCGACGCGAGTGTGGGCGAGCACCCGGAAATGAGCTTTTTCGGACATTTAGCTGGGGCTTGAAAATGTTCATTAAAGAGGCGTCGTGTCGTCAAGGATGGACTTTACTGTGTCTCACGCAGCAGAACAAGCACAAGCTTTGCGCTTGTGCTTGTTCTGCGGCACACACAGCGTGGTGAAATTAAAAAAGAAAGAAAAACATAGGACAATGTAATCGGGCTCTGCGGAAATGAGACATATACAACATAGCCAGTTTCCAATGGCTGGGACTGAGCCAAAAAGGAACTTGGCTTGGAAGGAGAAAGGAAGTTGATGTATCTGGTGCATGTGTTGACAGCTGTTGAACTGTGAAATAAGATTTACATTAACAATCCGGAGCCAAAGTACAGTGGCTTGAGAAAGTATTTCAGCCCATTGAACTTTTTGACCTTTTGGCATATTTCAGGGTTCAAACAAAAAGATATAATATCGATTTTTTTTTGTGACACAATCATGAAGTGGAATGAAATTCAGACGATACTTTAACTTTTTTTAGAAAAAGAAAAGAGGGGCACACAATATTATTCAGACGCTTAACTGTCAGTGCGGCCAACTCACTCCAGAAGTTCCGTGATGATTTCGGAATGATCTAATGTTGATCTAAGTTACTGGCGGTGATAATGGAGTCCACCTGTCTGTAATCGAGTCTCAGTATAAATGAACATGTACTGTGATGGTCTCAGAAGTCTTTTAAAATAATACTGGGGGCAATATTTGTCGCACGCTGCACAAATTGAGCCCTTATCGACGAGTGGCAAGAATAACTACTTCACTAACCAAGGTCAACCTTCCTTGGTACTAATGCTCACTGAGAGACTTCTACAACAAAAAATGTATGAGGACTTTTAGAACAAAATCAACTTCTGTGGTGATAGGGTCTGGGTTTGAGTCTGGCATCAAGTATTTGACAAAAAAGGGATTCAGGTATTTTTAAAAAAAGTACAACTAATACAACATTCTCAATCTCTTCAGAACATGAACAAGATTGGTAACCCGGTCCTCTCTCTCATCTCTCTGGTACTTTGCATACTTCTCAGCATCTAATTTCTTAAGCAACGCAACATTCTATGTGCATTCAGGTTATGTCGGGGTGCCTCTCTGCTCTCTGCTTCTTGAATTTGGTTGTTCTCATCGCCAACCTTTCTCTTCAAAGCAGGTTTAGAAAAATACATTACTGGCACAGGGTGACAGGATATCTTTTCCTTCCACTTCAGAATTACATTTCTCTGAAAGATGTCTTGAGTCTGAGCTATGGTAGCCGATGAGTGATGAAGAAACACACACATACACACACAAAGCGGCTCCGGCAATAACATGGCAAAAAAGGTGGGGACTCCAACATTCAACTTTGATGTGCAGTTGGGTGCTGAACACTGTCACCCTGCAAATGGCCCCCAGGGCATGAGTTTGAGACCCCGGATATAGATGTACGTGTGGATATGTACCTGACTGACCAGCGAATAGTGAAGATCTGGTACATTTTTGTGTCCCCCGCTAACTGAATATTATTGGGTTTGCACGTACCGTATTTTCTGCACTATGAGGATTATAAGGCGCACCATCAATGAATGGCCATTATAAAACTGTTTTCAAATATAGGGCGTGTTGCATTATAAGGCGCATAGATTAGAACCTACAATAGTGGCTGTGCTATGCATCCACGAGATGTCAACCTTTTATTCTGTATTTATTTTGGTCAGGAATTCTGAAAACTCAAATGGTGTACTTGTGCTACGACTAAAAATGTGTGTCTTCTCTTGTTTAATTTTTTTTCATCTCCCAATTAACTCCATAAATTAAATAATTTATCTTAATGAACCATTTACCAGCGGGACCAGGTTTGTCTTACCTCACAGCGGTCACAGAGTCGTCCGGTGACGCCTGGTTTGCAGTGACACACTCCGGTCCTGTCATCACATGATGATGTGCCGCATTTATTGCACTCACACTCTGAGAGAGACACAAGACACACAGCATTGTGTTACAGGTTAAAATATGTCACGGGCATTGTGAAAAGTTTATTTTTGGAATTGCAACGTCTCAACAAGAGGCTTCATATCATGAAAACCATGTGTTCAGGACATATCTATGTTGCTCATATGAAAAAAAAACACACACAAGAAAATAACTATTTTGCTGGAAAGTCCTTAATGTATTCAAACATTGTGTAAAACGTTAAAAAAACACTAAAAAACAAAAACAAAAAAAACAATACAATGATTTGCATATCCATTTTAACCAAATTCAATTTAATACAGTGGTACCTCTACTAACAAACGTCTCTTCATACGAAATTTGCAAGTTACTAAACGTCTCAACAGTAAAATATTGCCTCTAGTTCCGAAAGAAATTTCAAGGTACGAAAGGTAAAAATACAGTATGGGCTGCTTCTCGCAGCTCTGAGTTTCCTGAACGCAACATACTTATAGCTGCTCTGCTATTGGCTATTACCAAACATCATGCTGGCATCCCATTGGCTAAGAGGGACTTCTACCGTACATGCCTAAGTGTGTAGATATACAGATATGTGTCTATACAGTGTCCTTGTCATTTGCCCCTTGTGCCATGAGGTGTTCCGATAGTTTTACATAAATGTGAATCACCCAGAGAAAGTATTCACCAGTCGGGCGATCGCACACTATGCTGATGTTTGCCTTGGACATTTTCGAAGGATTGTTAAAAGCTGACAAAAGCAAACGTCCTTGGATTAGTTCTTTACAAAACGCCAGGCAAAAACCACTGAAAATGTCCAAGGCAAACATCAGCATAGTGAGCGATCGCCCGACTGGTGAACACTTTTTCTGGGTGATGATTCACATTTACGTAAAACTATCAGAACGCCTCATGGGACAAGGGGCGAATGACAAGGACACTGTATAGACACATATCTATCTATCTGTCTATCTACACACCTAGACACATACGGTAGGGGTCCCTCTTAGCCAGGGGTGGGCAATTATTTTCCCTGGGGGGCCAAATGAGAAGCAGAAAATATTGTGGAGGGCCGGGCTAAAAGTTAGAAAGAGAAATAGAAAATAAAGAAGATAGCACAATGTCTTTGTATGCCAGTAATAATGTAACATTCTCCTCCACCATCACACACAGCACCGGTTCTCCTCAAGGATGTGTACTGAGCCCCCTGTTGTTCACGCTCTACACATTTGACTGCTCTCCGACTCTTATTAGCGGTCTAGTTTGCGGAAAGTTTTTAACATGATAACAATCAAACCATTCTAGGAAATGTTCATTTACTCGAGCCACAAGCAATTCACTCTGAGCATGGAAATTGCCAGAATCGGACTGAGTAAGAATCGCTTCCTTGTTTTTCAAAGTCTCATAGATTTGAGTCTTTCCGACTCCAGGCGTCTCCTAATGTTTCGTACTTTGTTACCCGTTTCGTTTAATCAGATACATATCACTTTCCCTTCCATGGTCATTACTCTCTCCCTCCATCTTCATCTTCCCCTCCCTCCCTGTGCTCTACAACTTGAAGTAACTGCGCCACCTGGTGTTGAAATACCTGTCATGACAAGTCCAAACGAAATGAATGCAATCAAACCTTAATTGTGCACCAATCTTCGGCGGGCCGGATTAAAAAGACCAACAGGCCAGATTCGGCCCGCGGGCCGTAGTTTGCCCACCCCTGCTCTCAGCCAATGGGATGCCAGGAAGATGCTCAGGAATAGCCAATGGCAGAGCAGCTATAAGTATGTTGCGTTCAGGAAACACGGAGCTGCGAGGAGCAGCCCATGCTGTATTTTTACCTTTGTGATCTTGAAATTTCTTTTGTAACAAGAGGCAATATTTTCCTGTTGCGTTGTTTCGTAACTTGAAAATTTTGTATGAAGAGACATTCGTAAGTAGAGTTACCACTGTATCTTGTTTTTGAAGTGTGTTCATTTGAGAAAAGGTTGAAAACGATTTGCAAATCCTTTTAAGTATGTATTTTCAACAACACCCACACGTCATTGGAATTGGAGTTTTGAAGGTAACACAATATCTCTTGTCATTGTGTGTTCAAAGAATTATGAGCATGTTTTACCCATAGCAACTATGTCAATCCTTTAGAATTCCAAAGCAGTTCTACATACATTCAGGTCTGTTATTGGACCATCACAAATTTAATTTACTGTGTAAGCATTCCAATGTGCCCCCGAACCTCTGCAGTTCTTGGCACCGATGGCATCACCGTAGAAACCCTGTGCACACCTCTCACAATTCGGCCCGCCAGTGTTGCCCCAGCAGTGCTGGCAATGGCCGGTCACATTGTGGCACCAATTAAAGATCAAGTTTGGGTCAGAGTTGTCATTACAGTCACATCTCTTGCAGGAACCACCAACTGTCATTGGCATGCCATAGTAACCCGGAGCACACCTAGATGGAGAAAATGCCGTTAATACAATGAAGTAACCTTTTGGTTTACAATCAATTATGTTTTGTTTTTAAATTTCAGTTTGTTGCCCATTGAGTTTATACATATTCTGAACATGTTAATGAAAAACGCTGCTTGTAACAATCTCTGTGTGTAACTCTGTGTGTGTACGTGTGTGTGTTGTGTGTGTGAGACACATTAAATAGAGAAAGAAATCCTAATAACATTGTCGCTAGATCGAGTGGAAGTTGACTAAAAAGACAGTGACCAAAATTGAAAATACAAATGTATTTCTGAATTCTTGGATTGACTTCATATTTTTGTGGGCCTGACTCAAACTAATAGTGTGGAATTTTTTCTCACTTAATGTGGTATTCTATTATTGGAGACTATAAGGGCTTCACTGCTGTCAAGCTCAAGCCAGCACAATCAAATCTAACATTTCGCGATGCATGTGGCATGGGTAACTCAAACCTATGGTTCAGTTATTTTGATAGGTAGATGAGAGGATATAGAGGAATAAAGCAAAATTTCAGAAAATTAAACAAATAATAATAAATAAAGAGGGAGGTGGGGGGAAAAAAACAACATACATTGTCATTGTCAATCTCGTCTATGCACAGGTGCTTGTCGACCTCTGTGGATGACACATGTTGAATGCTGTGGCAACATAAGCCTACCCAGTACTCACCTCTCACAGATATGTCCAGCATAACCCTCTTTGCACTTACACCGTTGAATGTCACCCTGCCTGTCACAATGGACTGCAAAACTGGCCGGAAAAAAAAAAAAACCACAGGCAAAATTATTTCAAATACTGTGCACCACTGAGCAATATTGAACTTTCAGTGTGAAGATAAAGTACAGACATGCATACTTATTTGAGGGGACAGAGAGAGGGCAGGCGCAGGGTTGGCAGCTATGGCGTCCAACCTGGCTAGGTGCCAGCATGTAGCCATCTTCGCACATTTCACAGAAATCACCCATACTGTGATCGCTGCAATTCTGAAAGGGTCCAAGTACAACAGATCAAAATTTTTAAGACCTAAAATTTACATGATTGATCTTGTGACAAGTAAGAAGCCTCTCCTAAGTGTGACATTGGAGGCTAGTAGTTCCATACAGTTTGAAGAAAAATTATGTAGACCCTTTGGAAATTCCTGAATGTCTGACTACATTTCAGATATACAGGTCACAGAAATGGACTGACGGAGTGTTCTTATAACTCATCGGCCGCAATATTGTGTCCATGTTTTTACTGAACACCACGCATAAACCCCTCCATGTGACATCACCTTATTGTAGTGGTGGGGTTTGAGTGGCCAAAAGATCCTTGACCTGGGTTGTCTGGGGCTTTATGGCAGTGGCAGGGTTACGAATGAAAAACAGGTCCAAGGTGAGGGACTAGACAAAGGATGGCTAAGGGACAACTTATGATGAATAAGAAAATTGCATCCAGTTTCCTCCTTCTGGAGCCAGGCTGGAGGTGGGGCTCGAAAGCAAGCGTCTACTGGCCAGACCTGCACTCACGGGGCCCGGCCGGTCTCACCCCAAAAGGACAAAATTGATCCCCCTTCCTTGGGCTAACCCCCTGTGGGAGTGGCCAAAGTGTTCGGGTGAATAGTAAACTGGTCGGCGGCCAAAGGCGGAACCTTCTTGGTCCAATCATCATGTAGGGAAACTGGATCTCGGGACACGAAATGTCACCTCTCTGGCAGGGAAAGTTCCGACTAGATATAGCTGGACTCCCCGCCGCACAATGCTAGGGCTCTGGTACCCATCCTCTCGAGAGGGGTTGGACACTTTTCCACTCAGGCGTTGCCCACGGTGACAGACACAGAGCTAGTGTGGGCATACTTATTGCCCCCCGGCTTTGCACCTGTACATTGTTTACTCCGGGTTCACTCCACTCAATGAGAAGGTAGCCTCCTTCAGGATTCAGGTTAGGGAACGGATCCTGACCATTGTTTGTGCTTATGGTTTAGTGTAGTTCGGAGTACCCACCCTTTTTGGAGTCTTTGGAAGGAGTGCTGGAGAGTGCTCCGTCGGGGGACAACATCATTTTGCTGCGTGATTTCAATTCTCACTCGGGCACTGACAGTGAGACCTTGAGGTGTGTGTTTGGGTGAAATGGCTCCCCCGATCACAACCTGAACTTTCCCGATCAGAACAGTTCTGCTACTGACTCCTGTGCTTGTCATGGATTGTCCTTCATGAACACCATGTTCAAACATAAGGGTGACCATATGTACACTTTGCACCAGGACACCCTTAGCCACAGTTCGATGATTGACTTTGTGGTCGTATCATCGGATTTGCGGCTGCATGTTTTCCACACTCGGGTGAAAAGAGGGCCGGAACTGCCAACTGATCACCTGGCAGTGAATTGGCTCCGATGGTGGGGGAAGATGCTGGTCCGTATTGTGAGGGTTTGTTGGGAACGTCTGGCAGAATTCCTTGTCAGAAAGAATTTCAACTCCGACCTCCCACCAGAATTTTACCCACATCCCGGACTAGGTGGCTAACATTGAGGTCGATCAGTGCAGTGTCTGCTGTGATGCAGACTCTGTATCTGTCTGTCATGGAGAAGAAGGAGCTGAGCTGAAAGGTGACCTAGTCCTACCCTCACTCATGGTCACAAGCTGTGGGTCGTGACCGAAAGAACAAGATCCAGAACACAAGCTGCCGAAATGAGTATCCACAACTCAGTGTGAATCTCCTCAACCAAATGCTGATTATAGTTGGACAACAGTTCGACCTCTCAAAACAGTTAGACTTTAGTAATATTCTCGGGATGTGCTGCTACAACATCCCAATTGGGTTGAGGTCAGGACTATTGGTAAATGTGCAAATTGTTTGTTCCTTCAATGATAAGCAACACACGAGGCCCTGAGACAGCAAAAATAGAGCTCTCTCTAAGTCTTTTGCTGACGCTCTAGGATTTCTCCTCTTATTGTGCATTCTGCACTGTCCTCTTGCAGTCATCGTTTGAGGATACAATACAATACAATACAATACATGCTGATTTATATAGCGCTTTCACAACAGCGGCAGCTCTAACAAAGCGCTTAACAAAACAGTTAACATAAAGTAAAATAATAAACACAACACATAACATAAAACTCGGACAGTCGTGCAGTCCTAACCACTTTTCCGTCACACGCTTTGTTGTTTGAAGCAGTTTGAGATGAAAGAGGACAGAATCAAAGTGTCCTTAACAGTGGATCAGAGACGTCATGCTCAAAATGTGCACACGTCGGCTACAAGCTAAGTTTCAAAGTCAACAAGAAGCTGTGGCATCCATTGACGAAAAAAGAGATTGGTTCACTTCTCCTGTCCCATGGAAATCCATTTCAATTCCAAGCGGCGACTCTCGGTTCCAAATACGCATCGGCGCTCTGCACCAACGCTCCTCTCTCCTCATCCTCAACTTCAGCAGCCATCCATCCAGCCGCACCAATGCCGACTGTCCCACAGCGCCAACATATCCACTGAACAAAACGGGGTTGTGAAAAATGCTGCCCATTACAGGCGCAAAAAACACAAGCGCCCCAGGTCTGTCCAGCTCAATGGCGCCAACATTCCTCCCAATCAAAATCTGTGCTGGTACAGGCGTGCTGCCGAGAAGGCGCAACCACCAAGCACAGATACTTCTCCTTTGACGAATGTCGTGGCCAAAAAACGCTGAAAACAGTCCATATCAGGTCCACACGATGAAACAACAAACATGTGACAAAACAAAAGACAAAAACACCAAAAAAGAACAAAAAAAGCAAGGCTCTTGAAGAGCACTTGCCGAAGGCTGCCTACTCGGGTGCCATCTTGAAGAAAAATGATGGATGAAAAAGGATGGCCACTCCTGGAGAGAGTCACGATAGTACTGAACTTTCTCCATTTGTCCATCTGTCCATCTGTCTTACTATATACTGAAGATACTTTTGGAACTCCTTCAAGCTTCGATCAAGTTAATTTCTTTTACACTCTTTGTGCAAAGCATGTGTCACAATGCTTCTTGAGAATAGCAAAGTCAAAATTGTTGCTTGTTCTTTATATCGTAGGCCAGCTTTAATCCACACCTTCTTTATTGGCTAACCCCTGACTCCAGTTAGGTCTTGGAGAAGTCATTAGCCATGAAGTTCACATACTTTTCTCCCTGCATTGTGAATATTTCCATGGTGCTTCCAATAAAAACATGGAAACACACGAGGTTGTGTGGCATTAGCTAGAGGAGATTGCGTTTTTCTCTTGTGCCTTTTTTTTGACCAATTTATGCAAAGTGATCACAAATGCAGCCAAAACTTACTGAAATAAATCAACATTATGTCTTTGCTACAAACATGTAATGTAAGATTAACTTACAAAGCAAATGCCTGTGATGTCCTCACAGTGATCAGCATGGCCTTTGCAGTTACAGGGCAAGCATTTGTTTTGCTCACTAAGGAAAAATCCCTTAGCGCAAACCTAAGGAGCAGACAAGAATATCAATTAAAAACTATAAGAACACAATAAACTATCATGGGAAAAAATTATATTTCATAATCAAAAAGTCATGATCCTGTTCTTGTGTCTCTCCAGCAAGTGGCAGTGGAGGGCTTTTCCTCCAGCGTTCACACCTGCTGCTGATTTTCTCATCTAATTAAGACATATATTTAAGGACTTCCCAAGTGACAAATCGGTGTCGGCTTATTGACATTGTTGCTGTTCTTGCTCAAGTGTTATTCTCAAGACCTCTCGATCTCGTCATTGTTTTTGCTCTCTAGTCTATCGCCTTGTAAGTATTTTATGTTATTTTGTCTTTGATCTTGCTCATGTTTTTGTTTCATGAAATTGAACTCAAGTCATTTCGTTTATAATCTCGGATTTCCTTGCTTTAGCAAGCACTTTTTGTTCATGTATTGGTTTTCTTGGTTCTTTTTGATCAGCGATTTCTGTTTATACTTTGTCAGTGTGGTGTGGGGGGGGGGGGGGGTTGGTATTAAATAATTATTTTTGGACAGACTTTTGTTTATGTCTGCATTTGTGGGATCGAATCGCCATTCAGTTCATTGCCGATCTGTGTCATAAAAAGATAAAGGCAAAATATCCTAGGGTCTTTCTTTCTGTTTTGATTTACTTTTTGCACTCGGATAATAAAGTTTGAACACACATGATTTACAGTAGTGAAAATCCAGCCGAATTGCATGTGCTAAATTTGTATGTTCTCCCCGTGCCTGCATGGGTTTTTTTCCGGATTCTCCGGTTTCCTCCCACATTCCAAAAACATGCATGGCAGGCTAATGAAACACTTGAAATTGTCCCCAAGTGTGAGTGTGAACAGGGATGGTTGTTCGTCTATGTGTGCCCTGCGATTGGCTGGCAACCAATTCATGGTGTCCCCCACCTACTGCCCGAAGACAGCTGGGATAGGCTCCAGCACCGCCCGTGACCCTTGTGAGGATAAAGCGGATCAGAAAATGGATGGATGGATGGATGGATGAATAATTTATTTCAATTTTCCGCATCACTCCTTCAATTCATGAGACATTTTCAAATTCTTTAGTCATGTTGTCTTAAATTTAAGTGCAGTATTCATGGTTGAGTTAAGTTTACCCATTTGACATTGTTACACAAACGCATTCCCAAAATGTGTGACTTAGGTCTTAAGTTAACGATGACTTACTTCATGGCTCATACTCGCGATTTACTTTTCTTTCAGTGTCATTTTAATTTGGATTTGGTCAGATTGATTCACTTTGTTCACCTTTTTCACTGGACAGCAAGATGTTTACGGCACCAGATATGTCACATAATCCCGCAAAAACTTTGCTTTAGCCAGTCAGAAAACAGTGAATATTAAAAAAAAAAAGGAACAGAAATTATTGCAGTCCAAGGACAGATTTCTGGCATTGTTATGGAAGGTTTTAAAGGCATGAGTAGTGTCTAGTGCAGGATTTTCAAACAACGTCACACGACATGGACTGTTAAATAAAACAGGATGTGACTCACCATGTCAACAAATACCCTTTGAAAAGGAAAATTGAATGCAGTTGTGTCTACAAAAACAACCATGGCAATTTTTGCTCAAAATATTCTTGTCATTAGTACAGCGTTTTCTTTATCAATTGGAGTAAACGGTTTAGATATGCTTATTTTTAAGGAGATCATACATAAGACAATGTACAGAATAGTTACAAAAAAAAGACTAAAAGCAACACAACACACAAAAAAAAACAAGAATACTATATAAAGCAACTACAGAGCTACAGCAAAGCAAGAAGAAAACGTACTTTGTACCTCTGATCAACGTTATTTATACAACGCTTTAAAACCACCAAAAAAGGTTTTGCAAAAAGATATACTGTATAAAAATCAAATCTTTCAAGACAATAAAACATCATTTATAAACAGTTCCGAGCAGTAAAAACCGACAAGACAATAAAACTAGGCCTCAAAACTTTATGCTGTGTCAAACACCAAATTTCATAATCTGGTACCAGTGACAGAAAAAGCCCTTTCCCCTCTGAGCTTCTGATGATCCGAGGCACTGCAAAGTAGGGATAGAGCAGCTTAGAAAAGTAAAACAGGGTAGGCAAGACCATTTCAGTGTTTGAATGGAAACTGTAAATGGAGATGAGACACATTTTCCATTTCCCATCTAAACATGAACCTAATTCTTCTCCCAAAAGCTGTCCAAAACGTGATAAATAACATTTGGGACACAGTATCTGTTATTTACCATTTCTAAAGTCACCTAAAGTGTTTGGACGCGCTTCAGACCTTGGCTCTTTGACCACAGTATGACATGTGAAACAGCTGCAGTGCTTAGGCGGTCGAGAATGCATGGGAAGGGGGTGGAAGTGCTTATAGGAGATGAAGCAGATGGTCAGCAAAGGGTCGCTCTGCTCCATCATGATCTAAATCCAGAGTTTGAATTATATGGGAGCAAAAGTATACATTAGTAGTATACAAATATACTGAACTACTACTATAATTAGAGCACAATGAAACTATTGTCCAATATAAAATTCTATTTTCCATGTCGGAAAAAAACAAAAGCTTTTCATGTTAATGAGTAATTTAAATCACTCTATCCCCAAGCCACAAGTGACACTTTCTGCCCAACATATATTCAAAAACGTCATTTGTCTATGGGCACAATTTAGTTGTGCATGAATGAAAAAAAAAAAAAAAAGATTCTACAAAACCTGATTTAAAATGAGTTTGTTTTTTAAGAAAGAAAAAAAAAGGTCCGGGACTAAAAGGAAGTCTATCGCTTTGGTTTACTTTCTGCTTTAGCTTTGTGAATATCTTTTTTAACTTTATATTACGGATTGTGAAATGGGAACCTCTTCTTGGTAGACAATTGGGAAAATTTGTCTTTTTTTTTCCAACACATAATTAAAAGGAAAAAAAAGCATCTTTTTCTAAATGTACTGATGCCAGTGTTGTATTGAGCGCAATTCTGTCATGCTCCCTGTCGGAGTTGATATAGCTGAAGTTCTTTGTGGATGTAGTTTACGTAACTTCCTGCTCCTTTTGTCATTTGATGTTCTTCTTCGGAAGTTAGCTTATTGTGGTCAAGTTCCGCCACGCTGTTTTCCTTAATTGTCTGTGTTTTGTTCAAGATGGTGCAAATACGTAATGCATTGTTGGGTCACGGGCAAGAGGATGAATAGGTATGAAAGAGGGAAACCGATTCCAGCATACTAAATATTTCATTTCTAATGTGACGCCTGTAAAACAATGTCAATGTAATATTCAATCATTCTCTTCATGTGACTTGATTTGAATTTGGCATCAGAATTGAGCGCAGCCAATATTTAACATCAGAGTGACCCTCCCACTATTCTAACTCTTCTGGATAACAAAGATGACATTCAGCAAGTCACAGTCTTTCAATTGTTCACACTTGTTTGACATCCTGTGTCACTGTGATTTGGCTTTGCTACGCCCTGAAGCTCTGTGTGTCTGTGTGTGTGTGTGTGTGTGTGTGTGTGTGTGTGTGAGGCAGAGCTGAAACGCTATCAAACACAAGAACATGTCTTGTCTCAGCAATTGAGTGTTCCTTCAAGTCAACACCCTCGCTGGTCTTCTGGGGCCATGCCCTCTCTTGAAATGTGAAGCCTCTTCACCAGTCAGCGAACAATCTCCAGAGTCTCCAGTTTTATAAAGATAACGTAAAAAGTGATGGAAGCTTTGCTTAGGTTGTGTGTGTTCATAATGTCGATCTAACTCATCCGTCTGTTTCCATCTTTCTGAAGATATGTTCAAGTCGAATCATCCCTGTTGATTCGATAATAACAGTGAGATTATTAAATGTCATTTTGAATTCATGACCGGATGGAGATTCCTCCTGTGACCTTTGGAAGGGCGCTTAAACTCAGAACTTATTCATGCTAGCTCCCCCGGAATGTCCTTCATATGGGGGAAAAAAAATGCGAGGTCGTGAGAATGTCATCTTAACTGCACACAGTCAGTCTGTAGGAGTTGAGGCCAGCACTCAGAACACTCTAAGAAATATGGGCAGGGAAGAAATCCTCATTGGTTATGCTGTGAGGAATTGTTTTCCCATGTTTGGAATGAAAAATCCTATTTGACGAAACGCCCAATCCTGGAGTAACGTGCATGGGCCATGTACACATACTGTAACTAATATAGCTGAATCCCAATCAAGAAATTGGACAATAAATTCATTATTAGACACAGTATTTAACAAATTCGCAGAAGTTGAGACGGCACACGAAGTTGTGATCATATTGATTTTCTAAAAATTCTGATTGTAAAATGTGTGTAATGCCAAACAGAACGCAGCATATGTATCAAGCAATAAAAGAAATATAAGAGTTTATCGAACTCTTAATTATTAATACGGGAGAACAGTATTTGCAGTGTTTAGGTTATGCATTCATTCTTTGGAAATCACAAAATACACAATATAAACCTCTGTGCATGAGCATGGTCATTAACAGGGAGTCATCATTTTAAATGTAATTTCTTTAAAATTAGAGTCAAATAAAACACGGGCTTTGGCATGAAAACAACACAGTATAGCATTTTCTGACAACATAGAGGAATAAAGTAAACACATTATTTTGCTTTTTGTTAGTCTGGGTGGGGCAAATGGGGCATGGCCATTGTGGAAGCACAAACGACAGAGTATTGAGGCTCTCCTAATGACATTACAAATCTCAAGTTTACCCACAAGGGAATGGATATAATTTAAAACAGCAGCATATTTCCATTCAGCAACATCCATCCTGGATGAACTGTGTACACAATGAATACTGTTACACTGGTGTCAAAAGTCAATGCTGGACAGCATTGTTTGGAAAACAGATCATATCAAATGACTTACTTTCAATGATCTCTGTTGCTCTGTTCCAAATCTGACAACAGACGAAGAGGCAATCCCAAAGAGAATGCCTAAAAGGCAGAGGAAGCGCATAGATTTGGTAGCCATATTTTGTGTTGGCTTAGAGGGCTCCCTTCTATCTGTGTCTGTCAGTACAGTCAGACAGTGGGAGACTCTCGGCGTAGCTCCCTGCGGTCCACTTTCCCACTGCTCCAATGTCTTGATTTGTCACTGCGCCTCGCTGTGGCCCCAGTCTGAGTAGAATAAACAAAGTTGTGTGAACTTCCTCCCTTTCTCTCCCTTACTGGCAGCTCTGAATCTTCTCACTTGGTCAAACCGCCCTCCCCCCACCGCCTGAGCCAGTGTGTCTAAATCACATGCAGATGGAAAGGCAGGAAAATGAAAGACATGGGGTGAGAGAGCGAGAAGACAGATGGCAAGTTTGCCATTGCCTTTATGGTTATGTGGCTGTTATCTAAAAACAGTGCCGTTTTCATACATAATGTATTGCAGTGCTATGATTGAAGTAATTGTCCTCTTGTCAAATTATTTCTTTTTTTGCAGCACTTTAACAGTTAAGATCATTAAAGAAATGTATATTGTTAGTCCATTCATATATAAGTCCGGGAGTGCAACAATGCTACATGCTGTCAGCAGCCCGGTACATTCTGGGCTCCACTGTGCATTTTGAGTTGCTTGTTCTGGCCTCGTCAAACTGTGCGACTTTTTTGTCGTTCATGACAATCGCGCTTTCAGACGACCAGATGAATACCGTTCTGTGTCACCGACCAGACCATGCCCAATCGCTGCCAGGGAGGCCACTCCCTCGCCAGCTGTTCCGAATTGCCAAAAAGACAAGCCTCACCAGCAGAAAGGGAGACATTGGTGAGCCGAATCTCTTCCCCTTCCTACTCCCAAACACGTGGACCAGGTATGATTAACTCGTCAAAAGATCATTGCTTGTCCTGGTCCTGATCGACTGAGAGGCCGATGACAATTTCATCGACATTGTGTCACGTCTCGGACAAGCCGAGTTAAGTCTGGATCAAGGTCTCCGTAACAAAAATATGTTTTAATGCAAGTAATCGCACCGACAAAAAGGTAACATAAAGCGCTGGTCAAAACAAGGACCAGAGGGAACATAAAACGAATAACAAAAAGCGCTTGCACAAAAGGCAAGGGAGAAAAATAAAGACCACGGATACAAACTAAAAACAATGTATCAAAATACACGCCAGCGAATAGCCAAATCACAAAACAAAAATCGTACTTACAAAAAGCAGGGGTACCGAGAGTACAAAACGCGAAACATGATGAGGTCAATAGCCAAATTGTCTATGAGCAGAGAAAACAGCAATGCAAGAAACAATACTCCGACAACAGGTGCACGGCAGATGAGTCCTTAAATACAGTCTACTAATCACAGATTGGCAGCAGGTGCGTACCGAAGTCCGCTCATGCCACCTGCTGGCCAGACCGAAAACAGAATCATGACACATTGACTATCTTCAAAATAACAAGCTGTCACTGTCTCTGCTATCCTCCCCCAAGAAGGTGCTAGCAATAGATGGAAGCCCCCTGAAAACGGTAACACACCATACTACACTCCTTAACCTGGTTTTCCCCAGTAACCACCAAGAAATAGTTGAATTTTACATACTATCCACTCCACTCACACCTGTGATTTTAGGGATAACCTTGTTAACATTGCACAATCCCCACATTGACTGGGTCACGGGGACTATTCGGAACTGGATCAACCATTGCCACGCCCACTGTCTAAGGTCTGCGCTACCCGCCAGATCCCCTGGCCCCGCCCACACCTCAGAAGTTATTGACTTGAGTAACGTCCAAAGTGAATGCCATGACATAAATGTGGTTTGTAGTAAGGACTCAGCACATTCCCTTCCACCACACAGGCTCGGTGATTGCAGTATGGAATTGCATCTCCAGGCTCAGGTCCCGTCCCACAGGCTATACAACCAGACCAAACCTGAACTGGAAGAAATGGAGACATACTGTATATTCTAATGAATCACTAGCTGCAGGGCTCATAAGACCTTCCTCGTCTCCAGTCGGCACAGGGTTTTTCTTTGTAAAGAAAAAAGACGGAACCCTGCGCCCTTACATAGACTACACTCGCATAAACTCTACCACGGTAAAGAACAAGGACGATCTGCCACTTCTTGACTCTGTTTTCAGCCCTCTTCATGATGCTACGGTGTCTTCCAAATTGGACTTGCGTAACACCTCCCACTTGGTGAGAATTCATAAGGACAATGAATGGAAAACTGCCTTCAATACCCATTTAGGCCACGTTGAGTATCTGGTCACGCCCATTGGGCTGACAAAGTATTCCAATCTTGAGCAATTCTCTCAGTACATCACTGACCAAACAAGATGGTGTTTGTTTACCTTATTTCTTCTTTTTTTTTTCTCGATCACAGAAGGAGCATGTGGATCACATGAGGGATTTTCTCAGGAGTCTGCTGGAAAATACGTTGTTTGTCAAGGCAGAGAGGTGTGAGTTTAATGTTTCCACTGTTAAATGTGAGGGCTATGTGGTGGAAAAAGGGCAATTCAGGATCAATCCTGCCAAAATCGAAGCAGTCAGGATGTGGCCTCTTCCTGCCACTCATAAGCAGGTATGTTTTCTTTGGTTCCCTAGTTTTTCAGGCGATTCATTCACAACTACAGCAGCATCGGTGCGCCTCTTACACGGGTGACCTCCAGCAAACTTCGCGTCACGTGGTCCACTGATGCTCAATGCACTTTTGGCCGTCGAAGAGATTTCTGTAAATGCCTCAATTCTCATTCACCCTGATCCCGAGCAGCAGATGTGGGTAGAGGTGAATGTGTCAGATTCAGGAGTGGGGGCCATGCTCAGTGCCTGCCTGCAGATCAGAAGGTGCACCCTGCACTTTCTTATCCCAACATCTCTCCCCGGCAGAGCACAATTATAAATGTAAATTGCTAGCGGTGGTTCTGGCTCTTCAGAAGTGGTGGCATTGGTTGGAGGGAGCGACCCAGCCCTTTATTTTCTCGACGGACCATAACAATTTGTCTTACCTCTACTCTGGCAAGAGACGGAACTCCCTCGAAACCTGTGGGAACTTTTCCTTGGGCATTTTGACTTCACTGTCACCTACCGCCCTAGATCCCTGAATGGGAAGCCCGATGCCCTCTCCTTGCACTTGGCCTCTGAGGAGGCGGAGAACCACACTGAGACACTCCTCTCCTCTAAGTGCATGGAAGGGGCAGTCCACTGGTCAGTAGAGCAGGAAGTGCTTGGCGCACTTGAGATTCACCCGGCTCCCGATGGATGCCAGCCAGGGAAACGCTTCGTTCTACCTACCACCAGGACGCATGTGCTTCTGTGGGGGCACACTTAACGTATCACACGCCGGGGGTCCATCGAACCCTCGCTTATCCAGCAGCGCTTCTGGTGATCGTCCATGGCTGCAGATGTTCGTGATTATGTCGCCTCATGCTCAGTTTGCGTTCGCAACAAACCTTCCCCTCAAACTGGGGCAGGTCTCCTGCACTCCTTACCCATTCCCTCTCGGCCATGGTCTCACATCGCAGTGTACTTTGTCACCGGTCTGTCCCTATCAGAGGGTTATTACACAAATCTCACTATCATTGATCAGTTCTTGAAGGCAGTTCATTTTGTTCCACTCCCCACGCCTTAGAGACCGCTAACCTCCTGGTCAAACATTTTTTCAGGCTCCACGGAATTAACATGGACATTGTGTCGGACAGGGGTCCACAGTTCACCTCATGTCTGGAGGGACCTCGACCAGCCTTTTGGCAGGCTCTCACCCACAGACCAAAGGGCAGACAGAACGAGCAAACCAAGACCGGGAGACCACACTGCGCTGTGTAGCCTCATGCCTCCCTGCAACCTGGTAGACACACCTCCCCTGGGTGGATTATGCTCACACTTCACCGATCAGCACTGCGACAGGCATGTCCCCCTTCATGGTCAACTCGGGCTACCAACCCCCTCTATTCTCAGCCAGGACTCCAAAGTGGCAGCTTCCCAGCTGCAAGTCTGCCTCATACATCTTGTGCTTTGGATGTGAATTGAGGGTGCTAAGCCATCCTCCGGTATTTCAAAACTATACATATTAAACAACCACAGAAAAGTCCAGACATGTATTCCTCCATCCATTCATCCATCCATCCAATTTCTTATCCATTTATCCGCACAAGGGTCGCTGGAGCCAATACCATACACCCTGAACTGGTTGCCAGCCAATGCAGGGCACATAGAGACGAACAACAATCCACGCTTACACTCACACCTAGGGACAATTTTGAGTGTTCAATCGGCCTGCCATGCATGTTTTTAGAATGTGGGAGGAAACCGGAGTAGCCGGAGAAAATCCACCCGGGTAGAACATGCAAACTCCACACAGGGTGGGCGGCGCTGGGATCGAAGCCACGACCTCTGCACTGTGAGGTCGATGCTCTAAACACTGGAACACCACCAACACCCTCAAACAAATGTGTAAAAATATAAATCATATTGGATTTTTTTAAAAAAATTTTTTAAAGACGGCACAGTGGATTACTGGTTAGGTTGTCCGCCTCACAGTGGAGAGGTCCAAGGTTTGAATCTGGCCTCCTGCCTTCCTGTCTGAAGTTTGTATGTTTTCCTTGTGCCGGTGTGGTTCCGGGTATTCTGGTTTCCTCCCACATTCCGAAAACATGTATTGTAGGTTGATTGAATGCTCTAAAGTGTCCCTACGTGTGATTGTGAGTGAATGTTTGTTTATCAATGTGTGCCCTGCAACCGATTCAGGGTGTATCCCACCTCTTGCGCAGTTGATACGGCCACATTGATAGATAATATATTTAATAAATAAGATTGAACATAAAAAGGAAAGTGGACTCCTCATAACTGATATAAGTGACCATCTGCCGGTCTTTGCAGTCCTATACAATTACTTCGATAGAAAAACTATACCAATTACTCACACATCAGAAATAAGACTCAGAACCCAACATTCCATCTCAGCTTTCAAGCTCGACCTAGACAAGCAAAATTGGTCTGAGGTCTACACAAACGATGACCCAAATACTGCGTTTGATGCATTTCAGTCAACCATAACCTCCCTATATGAAAAACATTTCCCAGTAATTAAAGTCACCAGAAAGTCAAATGAACAAAGTAAGCCATGGATAACAAAAGGCATAGAAAATGCATGTAAAAAGAAAAACAATCTATACAAATCGTTTCTAAAATCCAGAACTAAAGAAGCCGAAACAAAATATAAGACGTATAAAAACAAACTAGTAAACATTATAAGAACTAGCAAGAGAGACCATTTCCATGCATTATTAGAACAAAACAAAAGCAACACTCAAGGAATCTGGAAAATCTTAAATCATGTAATTAGAAATAACTCTAATAAAGTAGATTATCCGGAGTATTTTATGAAAGACAAAAATAGCATTATTGAGGAAACTGCAGAAATAGCAAATGAATTTAATGAATATTTTGTAAATATCGGCAGTAACTTAGCAAAACAAATTCCTGATCCAATAAATTCTTTTGAAATAGATAAATACATAGAAAGAAATCCTTCCACAATGTTTCTGACTGCTGTGACTCAAAATGAAATATTAAATATTGTAAAAACATATCAAAGTAAAAGGTCAACTGACTGTTTTAATATTGATATGGCAATAGTAAAACAGATCATAGAATTTGTAGTGCGACCCTTTACATATATATGCAACCTGTCATTTAAAGACGGTATTTTTCCATCAAAAATGAAAACAGCCAAAGTCATTCCTATTTTTAAAAGTGGGGAAAGACAATTCTTTACAAATTATAGACCAATATCACTGTTACCACAATTTTCAAAAATATTAGAAAAATTATTTTCTCGCAGACTTGACAACTTCATATGTAAATACATGCTACTATGTGAAAATCAATATGGCTTCAGAGAAAAACGGACCACCTTAATGGCAGCAATGGAGCTTGTGGAAGCAATAGCTACTAATATAGATAATAAAGAATATACAGTCGGGATTTTTCTTGATCTAAAAAAAGCTTTTGATACTATAGACCATACTATATTATTGAATAAATTAGAGAGATATGGCATCAGAGGCACAGCATATAAATGGATTGAAAGTTATTTAGAAAACAGATATCAGTATGTGCAGTTCAAAAACAAAAAATCCAATCTACTGAAGATTAGCCATGGAGTGCCTCAGGGGTCAGTGATTGGACCAAAACTATTCATTTTATATATAAACGATATTTGTAGGGTATCAAATCAACTCAAATCTGTCCTATTCGCCGATGACACAACCTTTTACTGCTCTGGAAAAAATATGAAAGAACTCCAGAAAATTGTGGAAAATGAATTGACAAAATTAAAAAACTGGTTCGACAGAAATAAACTATCTTTAAATTTAACAAAAACAAAGTTAGTGGTCTTTGGCACAAGACCAATCAAAGACCAAGTTAAAATAAAGATAAATTCAATCGAAATAGAACAAGTCTATGAAAATAAGTTTCTTGGACTAGTAATAGATACAAAACTATCCTGGAAGCCACACATAGATAACATTATAAAAAAAATATCGAAAACTATCGGAATACTCCACAAAACGAAGGATGTGTTGAGTAAGAACTCCTTGTATACACTATATTATTCATTATTACTCCCATATATGACCTACTGTGTAGAAATATGGGGAAAAGCTTGTAAAACAAACACACTCCCTGTTTTAAAACTACAAAAAAAAGCAATCAGAATAATCAATAGGTCTAAATATATAGAACCCACAAATCCAATATTCATCAAATTAAACACAATGAAATTCTACGACTTGGTTGACTTCAAGATTACCCAATTAATGTACAAAGTACATAACAACCTCCTCTGCCAAAATATCCAGCAGCTTTTTGAAATTAGAGAGAGCTGTTATCATCTAAGGGGTACAAAACAATACAAAAAATCCAGAACAAGAACAAACATCAAACAAAGGTGTGTATCAGTAATAGGTGTCAACTTGTGGAACAAGCTTGAAACGGACCTGAAAATGAGCAAATCGTTGGAGGAGTTCAAAAACAAATTCAAAAGATTAGTACAAAAAAACTACATGAATCAGAACTAAAAAGATAAATTTGATATACATGTAAAATATAGTAAGACAACCGTTTGTTCTTGTTTTGAATTTGATCAACTTATCAATTGTATTCAAGAAATGAAAACTATAATGAATATCAGAAAATTGGAATACAAAAGGAGAAAGAATAACTATATAAACACTATTTATACATTTATACTATACTATTATACTATTTTTATTATTTTATACTATTATGATACTATTTAAACTATTTATCTATTTATACACCAAAAGGTGTATAAATGGAATAGTATAGTATACATAAGGGTAAAAGCATTTGATGATATGTAGATTTTCTTTTGTTCTTTGTTTTGAAAAATGATCAAATCAAATTGTTACAAAATAAGGGGTAGGACTAGATAAGTTACTTACTTCCTCCTACTCCCTTGAGCATACAACCGTGATGATGTGTGTTTTCTACTTTTATCTACTTTCTAATTTTCCTCACATAATTTTTGTTTGACTTTTGTCAACCTGTTATTGTGTATATTATATGCTCAAGGCTCAATAAACAATAAACAAACAAACAAACAAACATGGTTGGGATAGTCTCCAGCATATCTGCAACCCATGACCTTTGGTAATGGTCATGTGTTTTGGCATGGACACTGGTTTACAAAATAAACCCCACTCAATTCCACAACGCAATACACACCTCTATCATCAAAGCCTTTTGCTTGGCATCCCCTCCATAAACTCTCCCCCTTCCTCTGTTGCAGCGTGTCCCAGGTCATCTTGCCACATTTCAGAGGCCTCTTATTCCCAAATGCATAATCAGATTTGGACGGAAGTTGTCACGTTGGAAAGCCGGAGAGCTGTAGTTATCCCGAGACGTACGGCCCTCACGGGATAACAAACTTTCAATTTTTAGGATTTTTTTCAAAACGGTCAAGAAAATGTCAACATGTTCACATCAACTTGTCGTGTCCCAGGTCATCTTGCCACATTTCAGAGGCCTCTTATTCCCAAATGCATAATCAGATGTGGACGGAAGTGGTCACGTTGGAAAGCCGGAGAGCTGTATTTATCCCCAGACGTGCAGCCCTCACGGGATAACAAACTTATAATTTTTAGGAATTTTTTTAAAACGGTCAAAAATGTCAACATATCAGATGAAATTGATGTGGAATTACCATTGACTTTATTTTCTATCTCCACTTGAGAACGCTTTTTTGTGCTGACAGCCAAGAAATTACTTATTTTATACGTTTATTAATTTCTTTTAACCCGAACAAATGACGTTTATGCATGAGTGGTGGCTCTTTTATTTTGAAGGTGGCCAACGCCGCTCGCTGGCGGCACACTACCGTAATGCAGAGCACTGGCAATCGCAGTGGCGGCTCACTTGACTTCAATTTTGCGAGTGGAGGCTGGCTTGACCGCAGTGCAAATTGTGTGGAGCGTTCACACGTACAAAGCCGCTGAGCGTGTCAGCACCGGCACAGCGTCGGTGCAGCCCCACTTGCGTTCACACGGCAGTTTCTGCAGCGGAGCAAAACGACAGAAAACAAATGAGCTGTCGTGTTGGTTCTTTTTAAAACGTATACACAACTCAAGCGACTACTGGACAGGCACGTCCTTCTCCTTCTCGGTCTCCCGTGCCTTCTGCTCGAGAGTGACCGCCCGAAAACGTAAATTAACGATGACTTCGATGACACTCAGAAAAGCAACTACGTAATGCGCCAAACAGAAAATCAAGAGAGGAAATCACAAAATAAATTATATGGGGGGTGGGAGGTTGTGAACACACAACAAAGGAACAAACTACACAAACAACTCCGAGACAGTCCAGTCTCCTACAAAAGGAAAGATCTTACCAGCCAAGTCTTGTGTCGTTATTAAACAAACACATGACGGAAGTCCGACAGAGCACGAAAGCAACACATTCTCGCCATACGTAAACTCTTCACAAGCATTTGCTCTGGAGCAAATTTAACCCAGTTGCGTTCACACGTGCAAATTAGCTCCGGCGTAGCCCCGGAAAACAGCTTACACCGGACCAAATTTGATCCACCTCAGGGAGGTGGTTTAAAAATTTGCTCCAGAGCAAATGCTTGTTTGCGAAGCAGCACCGGTGTAAATTTGCACGTGTGAACGCTCTACTGGGGCAGCCCCGGCGTAGCACCGGACCAAATCTTGCCGTGTGAACACCTCTATAGCGTCTGATGAGGCCCAACTTTTGCCCCACCTAAAGTGCCAGTGACGCTTATAGGTCAATGCTGCCACCCAGTGGCCGTTTATTTTACAGCGTAGCATACTCATGTCACGTTCTCAATATACCGTCAATCAAACAGTATAAAATGAAACAATTGCAGTAAACCAAAAAGTAACTCTTTGATGGAAAGAAAAAAAATATAAAAAGCATCTGAACAAAGTATTTATTTTGCGTGTTTCACACATGTAGTCCCTCGTAGCAAATATTATGTGTGTGACGTGTAATTTTGCACATTGATGGGTAGGCACCAAACTCCGCAGACCCGGCCAACTATTCGTGTACAAGGAATTAAAAAGTACATTTTCAATGTGACATCTTCTGTCAGTAATAAACATTTTCAGATTTTCCCAGTAGTATATGAACGCAACATTACAATTGCAGTCAACCAAAAAAGTAACTTTGATGGAAGGAAAGAAATAATAAATGCTATCTCAAAGTGCATTTATTTTGTGAGTATCACACATGTAGTCCCTAGTAGCAAATGTTTTGTGTGTGTGTGCTGTGTAATTTTGCACATTGGTGGTTAGGCACGAATTCCACAGACCCAACTATTTGTTTTCAAGCAATGAAAAAGTCGCTTTTCAATATGACCCCCTTCAGTCAGTAAGACATTTTTCTGATTTTCCCAGTTGGCACTTGAACGCGACATTATCTCACTTCAGAGGAAATGACACTCCCCAGTTCTCATCAGGTGCAGGTGATTACCACCATCCACTTTGGACTCTGCTCACCATGTCGTAGTGCTGCCCTCCGATACATTTTTAGTTCCTTCGATAATACTTACGTGATATGTAGAGGATCATGAGAGAGACGCCGACTGTAAGATGTACTCAAAATGAATTGCTGTGATTGACTGAGCATGGATATCAGAACGAAGTTTTCAGTGTGTTGGGAGGGTTGTCGCACTTGTTGTAAAAAATCAAATTCTAGTGGAATTAAGAACGATGCACCCAAAAAAGAACCAGTTGTCGTCATTGAAAACCCAACCGCTATTCGAACAATTCAGCCGTATTTGAAAAGCCAAGAAGAGAATAATATCGAGAATCGTTTTATCGCACTTTATGACTACTCTGCTCGCACGAATGAGGATTTGAGCTTCAACGCAGGTGACATTTTGGAAGTTCTTGATAAAAAAGCCAAGGACTGGTGGTTTGCAAAAGCGCTCACTGGAATTTCGACATCCAAAAAAGGCTATATCCCCGCAAATTATGTGGCGCCAGTGGAGAGTCTCGACGCAGAACCGTGAGTAATGGTCATGCCTTCCTAGCTGTCATGCTCTCAATTTCCTGAATTTGAAAAATAGTTAGGTTTTTGTTTTATACACAATGTTTAGTGTTGATGTATTATAACTGTATAAATGTAGTATCGCCGTATCCTCTGTTTGTTCACGTATTTACAAATCCAAAATGTAGTCTTAAAACAAACTTATAATATTGAGCTTTCTATTAAGAAGTGTTGTCGGACTAGTTAATCATTGTTAGAAGTTAATAATTTAATTTTCACACCGGGGCGTACACATGTATGACATAGATTTCAGACGTAGGGTGTCCCTTGGCATATTATTTTGAGGGATTGATGTTTGGAAGGACTGAGTGATACTTAATTCAATTGACATTTTATCCCCAGCACTGTTTATAACGTCAATTGAAAAGGTAGAGATGCAAACAGAGGCAAAAACAACATAAGTTACTGGAAGATGTCCTCTGTTTTGCTTGATGAAAGCGTATACAGGTTTATCCTGTTTGAAAATAGTTTTGGTCTTGAATGAATATGACGTCATGTTTCTTCGCCTCTATTCAAACATTGTAAGCCTGCAAGTAAAAATAAGATTTGTTTTATTTTTTAGTTTAACACATAACGTACAGCATGTCTTTAAAACATTTTATATCGCACTACACCAGACAATATTAGTTACTGTATACTAACTATATAAACTAAAATCAGATGCTCTCTCGTTTTTACTTGACCGTGGTTAGTTCAAAAGTACTGTAAGAGTGAATGAACTCATAAATTAGCTCAGTTACACGTTTAGATTTAGATTCCAACCTCTTCATCCTGTCCAAGTGTCTGGGCAAAACCCAAATACAATATGGATTTTTTTTCCCCCCCGCATATGTTCACTGTGAAATATTGGAGTGTGAGGCATGTTTGTAGGACCAGTAATTTGGGGCCCGGTGAAAAATATTCTGTATCACTCTGGGTCCCACCACTTTAATACAATAAATCTCAAACATTTTTTCCATGGCCGCTGTCAAGGGCAATCGGTTTTATCACTCTTCCGGTCACCCTGCAGAAAACTACAGTAGATTCATGAATACAATTATGAACCTATTTAATCAACCAGTGGTACACAGCACAGTATTTCGTTAATATATAATCCTAATGATTTTGGCTCTAGATGAACAAAATGGGGTTGAGTTGCGTCTCCATATTACAGACAAAAAGCACCATCTGTCAAAGCCAAACCTAGAAAGTCAAGTCAGAAGGCTGTTGAGCGTGCAAATGCATGCATAGATGAGCAGTAAATGTAGTTTGTTTTTCCATTTTGAAGTTTTCCTCTCTCTTGTACATAAATTGAGCAAGTTGTTTTGTTGTGAGCAAGAAAAATAAGAAGTGGTTTGAAATAATTCTCATCGAAAAGTGTTTGAAGAGACTGCACATTGACGATTGTCAGGGAAATTAAAAAAAACAAACAAAAACAAATGGGAGGTTAGTCTGACTATCTCAACTGAATTGAACCTTTACATGTAATATGTATTCAGCCAATTTATGGATCCATGTTTTTGGGGGAGCTCATCTACATTGCCTGACATGTCTGATTAAGTTTCTGTGTTCACTTTAATGTGTAGCTGGTATTTTCCGGACACAAAAAGGCTGGATGCAGAGAAGATGCTGTTAACAGGAATGAACCAACAAGGATCCTTCCTAATCAGGAACTGTGAAAGCCAGAAAGGAGAGCTCTCCCTCTCAGGTAAGAAACAAGTGATTACAATTGGTTTCAACCTATTTCTCATTTATCCACAATTTCAACTGCTGTAAAGTAGAGGGGGTCGAACGATTTGATGGGCCAAAATTACCCCAAAATAATCACGATTACCCATTATTGTGTTACCCATTAAATTCCGAAATATTGGTACTTTCCCATGACACGGTAAATGCTCCTCAGTGTTGGACTTACTCAGAATGATATCCTTGCGCCGTTTTTCCTGTATATGGAACTCGGACTCCATTCAATTGAATAATCTGAGATGACATTCTCACATGACTGGATGCAAACACCAGCAACATTTTCACAACAATGGCGGATTACCGTGTTATGTTGGTACCGCAGAGGCTCTTGAGCATGATAATGCTTTTATGGCAAAAATCTTCTGCTTCTCACCGTCAGCAACAAGTGGAGATGGAGAAGATTAAATAGCACATGTTCTTGAATCCACCGTGCGTAACAACCGGAAGGGCAATTATAAGAAAAATGTTGGTAAGTTTTAGCATGACTGTAGGCATAACATTTTTGACGCGCAACCTTTTAAAAACAAATTAGGAAAAGAGTGGCTCGGAGGTTCCCATTTTAAGGGCCAAAATATTCCGAAATTTAAATGTTTATCACACTCTTCCCATGTATACACACACACATACACTAATATATATATATATATATATATATATATACAGTAAACATTCTCTAGTACGGACTCATGTTTGCGCTGTCCAATCTGTCCTTAAAACAGAAATTCCTTATTTAGGAAATGAGCATGGTATATGTCCTTTATGAACCTGCAAGTATGTTGAAAAAATGCATGCGTAACAACACAAGCAATAAAATGCAAAAATATACTGTCCAAAAACTGTATATATAACAAAAACAGCAGTACAGTATACAGTACAGGTGTAGAGTATAAAAAAAAACACAACACAGTACATACAGTATTTTAATGTTGATTTTTTTTCCGTCTTGAGAAAAAATGAGTCTATTTTGGGTGGTTTTGTTTTGTTGGGTTCTTCTTTGTTTTCAATGCCATGATCTACAGGACGTACTGTAAGTGAATAAAGTTAAAATCTTTCGCAATTACCGTAAAACACACGCCAACAAAAGGTCACACGTCGTTGATTCAAATCCGATGATAGAAAACTGAAGTGAACACGTTCCTTCCATCATGTCTCCAGTTGTGTCGAGTGGGCGTTGCTTTTTAAGCTAGTGCCACGATCTACAGGACGTAAGTACAGTAAATAAAGTTAAAATCGTTAGCAATTACAGTAAAACGCACGCCAATAAAAAGTCACTTACACGTCGTCGTTTTGAATCCGATGTTAGGAAACGGCGAAGTGAACATGTGTCTTCCGTTGCATCAGGTGGGCGCTGCGTGTATTTAAGCTCCCGCGGCCTTCAGTCTCCATCCGGGTTAGGGATAGTGGAATTTCCGCTTGCGTACGTTCTGGTAAAATGTAATATCGTAGTCAAAAAGTTAATGCATAGGTTTTTATTCCGGGTGAAGGAAATTCCTTTTCATAGAATTCCGGGGATGGGAATATTTACTGTATATATATATATATATATATACACACACACACACACACAGTATTTTCTGATCCGCTTATCCTCACAAGGGTTGTGGGGCGTGCCGGAGCCTATCCCAGCTGTCTTTGGGTAGTAGGCAAGGTACACCCTGAACTGGTTGCCAGCCAATCGCAGGGCACACATAGACGAACAACCATGTGCTAACACTCACACCCAGGGATGATTTGGAGCAGGGGTGCCCATTACGTCGATCCTGATCTACCGTAGATCTAAGACAGGTCCCAAGTAGATCCGAGGAGTGTCGAGGAGGAAAAAAAAAAAAACCAACCATTTGTGTGTCTTTGTACATGTTAGTAATATATTTTTTGTGTTAATGTAGGCTGTACCCTAATCATCCTATCAGTCTCATTTTCACCCAAAAAAATAATAAAAATAAAAAATAAAGCAGGTAAATCTTGAATTTACGGTGGCGCGTGATTACATCACCGGAAGTTGTTCGCGCTCAGCAGTCTGCAATTGCAGCGTGTGATCAGAGCTGTTGCGCTCCATATTTTATCGTCATTATTCTCATTCAGAGTTTGCTTCGTGTACAATTCACCGAGGGCATGGGCAAAGAATAGGAATCGAGGAGGGCCCAGGGAAGCACTTTCAAACGGTACGTGTGAGCTACGATAGTTAACAGGCTGCAAAAGTGCATTGCATGCCTCAGTCTCAGGCTGTTTCTCATCATGGGGTGTGTGCGTGTGCGTGTGTGTGTTTGCGTGCGTGCGTGCGTGTGCGCGCGCGCGCCGGTAAGGGTATATCCCGGGAGGTTAGTTGATCGAAAAGTAGATCTTCGGTCCAAAAGGTTTGGGCACCCCTGATTTAGAGTGTTCCATGAACCTGCCAAGTGTGTTTTTGGAATGTGGGAGGAAACCGGAGTACCCGAAGAAAACCCGCGCAGGCACAGGGAGAACATGCAAACTCCACATAGGAAGGCTGGAACGAGAATTGAACACTGCACCTCTGCACTGTGAGGCTGACAGGCTATCCGGGCCGCCCTCATCAGCGAGCTGCACAAGGTTCTGATCACAATCCTGATCATTTGAATTAGATGTGTTGCAGCAAGGAGAGGTAGAAAACAACCATGAAAGTGGCCCTTGAGGACCAGAGTCTGAACCACCTGCTGTAGACATTTGGGTTTCAGATCAAAAGATAAATATGAGAGAAAATTTCAGAATTCCAGTTTTTATTTCATGGCATTTAAATCTGGTTGTGTAAAAGTTTCAGAGATGCAAAATGTTTTGTTTAGCAGGAATCAAAAGTACACATCTCTCAAATATTAGGGGTGGCATGGCTCGTTTAACTACCCAAGGGTGGTGGTTCAATCCACGGCCATTGCAACATGTCGAAGTGTCCTTGAGAGGGATACTGAACCCAGAGTTGCTCTTGGTGCTGTGTCACCAGTACGTGAATGAGGTAACAAGTCCACTCAACTCAACTGTATTGATAGAGCACTTTAAAACAACCATCACTGTATGCAAAATGCTCTACATGGATGTCAGAGATTTTCTCGGACAAAGTTAAAGAAATGACTCGGCACACAGGAAAATTCTCTTCAATATCGGCGGAAGCGGATCTCTGAGAGCGAACGACGGTTAGTTGCTCCGCGATCACACTCGAGCTCCCTTCCCACCAATTCAGACTTTTATTGTAACATACAAGGAAAATACTGCCCCCGATATTTGCATACCGCACCCCGGTCCGGCCCCTCGGTAGTGATTGGTTACCTGTTTTTAAACATTGAACCACCAGTACGTTGGCGCCTTTTCTGTCTGGTCTACATCGAATTAACATGTTGCAGACTTTGCGGATGGCCAATGTCGCCTGGGCGCGACGGGTGTTCTGAACTCGTCTCTTGTTGTTCAACCGCTGTTCCCGAATTATTCATTCCCCTTTTGTGACCGAGTTTCGCCCTCTCCCCTGTGATCGCCCACCTGTATTGACGTGCTAATTGTGGACTTCAACAGCCCCCCGGCTTTGTGCACAGGAATTTGGGGGTGCTGGATATGCACCCAAACGTTTAGATGTGCCCAGATTAAATGAAACTTTAAACATGATACAATTTTGCTCATAGATTCCTCTAACAATGGAGCAAAAATAATTCGGCCAATAACGCAGAAACCACAAAAACGGTAAAATTAAAAATCAAGTCTCATGCCGACTCAAAAGCCAAAGAATAAAAATGAGATTTAAGACAAGTTTGAAAGATGGGCAGCTTGCCGAACATTCAGTGTGGGAGGTCATTCGAAAGAGAGCGACCAGCAACAAAAATGGCTCGATCCCTTCTGAGCCTCAGCTTAACTCTCGGTATCTCTAATAATGTCTGGTCCGCAGACCTGAGGCACTGGGAAGGTGTGTAGGGGCGGAGGAGCTCAGAGAGGTGAGGTGGAGCGAGGCCAAGATTTGAAGACCAATAATAGGATCTTAAAAATTATCTAAAATATATTGGGAGCCAGTGAAGGGATGCCAGAGTAAGGTGCTCCCTTTCACGAGTACCAGTCAAGAGGCGAGCAGCAGTAGCAGCAGCGAGAGGTAAGATCGGGCCGCCCAAGCCCGAGGTTGGGTCGGGCCCTAAAATGTCAATCATTGCTTCGGGTTCGGGTCAGGTTGGGCTTCTCTCTCGCTGACTTTTTTTCAAATAAATATATGTTTTAAAAAATGTATACTAAAACGATGTGCGGATACGAAACTAAGGAATACTTGTTTTAAAACAATTTGGATAAAACAGAGAAGGCGCTGTAATGTAATTGCTATTTAACTACCAAACAGGAGCGCAGCCGCAGACGGCCAGACGCTGAGCATGCACTGCGCACGTGTCACACCAAATTACAGATAACGAAAATTGAAACTTTTATGTTAAATTTCGTTTAAACAAGACTATAGAAATAATGTCATATCTACCTATTTATTTGATTTGAATTATTCTATTTAAAGCCTAGTGGGCTGCAGGATTTCTCTGCATAATTAAGCAAATGCGCATCAAGATCTCTTTGTCTGGTCTTTTATTCTGTGTTTCAGCATTATTTCGTTGTGCAAATGCATTTATCATGTTCATAAAAATATGTAGATTATTTTAATCTTAAGAAATCTTGCGGTTTCTTTCTGCCAAAAATACTCACAAATAAAATGTGAAATTTCGGGTTTGCTTCGGGCTCTGGCCTGCAAATCAAGTTCATTGGTCGGGCTCGGGTCGGGCTTTAATACCCTCGGGCCCGGTCGGGTCGGGCTAGATTTTTTAGGACAGATCTTACCTCTAGCAGCAGCATTCTGGAGCAACTGGAGACGCTTAATGGAGGTTTGGCTGACTGTGTGAGGCGCTTTCAGTACCTGAGTTACAAAAGCGCTATACAAGTGACATCCCTCTTCCCATTCATTGAATATTAATTTTAGATTTATTGAAAGATGAATATTAATTGAGCATTCACTGAAAGTTGAATATTGAGTATTTTTTGCAAATGTGAGGGAATGGACACTTATTGCTGTTAAACAACAAAAATTACATCACCTAAACTTTTGTGTTTTAAAGAACATGTGAGGGATTATATTTCATCAGAAATTTAGTTGAGGTCGCTTGATCCACAAGGTCAAATTAAAGGTCAAGAGGTAAAGTTACTCAAATCTGCACCAGTCTTCTATGTGATTTCAGATTCAGATTCCTTGTTCAATTGCCTTTCCAGCAATACCTGTTTTCGTGAAGATTAAAACAGTACTTGCTGAGATGTAAGGATTCAAAGGATGGTGGCCACAACCCTTTTTGCCAAACTTGTTGAAATTCGGCGGAGCATAGCTCTCAAACTCCTGCTCTGATTGACCTATAATTTCAGATTTTGTATTCTATGGTCACCATCAATGTGTACAGCAAGTTTAATGAAAATCGAAATCTGCTTGGTAGAACCCACTGGGTGATTTGGCCCAGTTTTGGGTCACTATCTTGTTGAGGCCTCTCCTGATTAGGTGATTTTTTTTCGGTAAATTGCCAGACAAAACTGTTTTAAAAACCTTAGAATTCATTCTGCTGCAGAGTGAGACATATCAATATTTGTGTAATATGTCCATTATTGGTAAAAGAAGACTCAAATCTTAAACACATTAATTCAAATGTACAGGAGAGGCCTGAGAAATGACCCATGAGGCACACCATATTTTTATTTCGCTTCCAGAGATGTCTGACCATTTATCCAGACAGAATATATTGTCCTCTGTTTCTGAGGTTATCGAATTACTAAACCTCATGAACACAGCAATGTGTTGGCTTTGTGTTGCAGTTTAGACATAAGACTATCTCGGTCCACTGTGTTGAATGCTTTTGAGAGATTGAGGAAAATACAATGGCAAACATTTTGTATTTAGTGGTATTGAAATTCTATGAAATTCCATACTTTTCTAATTTACTGTAGGGAAGCAAGGCAAAATGAAAATATGTTCTGTTATTAAAACACTGTGTTCTCATTCTTTAAAGACAGGGCCTTAGCCACTTTAATGTCATTAGGAACTACCCTGGTTTTAAGACCGCAAAGACAGGTTAGAGGTTTGGTAAGGCAGCAAATTACTTCCCTAAGTAGCTTGGCTTTGATTTCATTGTGACCCGTGGCGGAGTCAAGTCTTACAATTAAGTCAATTAGTTCACTAATTGAGGAAGGTTGAAAATTTTGGGGAGTGGGGAGAACCGACAGTGTTCTCTTCAGGACCAATATTTGTTATTTTCTTGGCAAGGATGCTACCAACATTTACAAAAAATTATATTAAATTCATCCACTGTGTTTAGTTGGACCCAGCGGAAGACTTAATGCAGTTAATATATTTTGTCTTTCAGTGTTGGACAACGGGAGGGTGAAGCATTATAAACTAAGAAAAACAGAGCTGGGTCTCTACTACGTCTCGAGGACCAGAGTATTTGAAACACTGAAAAAGTTGGTGCTTCACTACTCGACACAACCAGATGGGCTCTGTGTGCGTCTGGGCGAACCGTGCAAAAAGGTATGCATTTTGGGGAGTACATTTGGACAAGTTTTATTTAAAAAAAAATCTATTTGCACTTTTCTCATCGAATTGTGGTGAATGTCTTACTCGGAATGAGAACTGCTCATATTGTACACTGCATAACAAAGCGGAAATGACCGTTTCTCTTTGCTTTAGATTGAGGCTCCGCAGACGAACGGCCTCTCCTATAACACTGTGGACCAATGGGAGATTGACCGCAGTTCCATCAAACTCCTGCATAAGCTGGGAGCAGGTCAGTTTGGAGAAGTTTATGAGGGCCTATGGAATGACACCACATCCGTTGCAGTGAAGACCCTCAAACCTGGTAAGGGCTTTGATAAATGCTGTTCAAATTCTCTTTCCTTGTGGACAAGGGCAGGCAAGATTTTATGTAATCACTGAGAGGAAGCCATTTGGTACCTTGAGCAAACATTAGGTTTTTTTTTTTTGTTTTGTTTTTTTAAATGGAGCAATAGACAAAGCTTGAAATTCACACGCAGTTGCACGCCGAGCCGGTGACATGCTTAGTAGAACAGGTTTTTGCTATTATGAGCGTCAGCATGCGTCTATGTAAATTTTCTTCATTGTCAATGGCCACCTTATTCAAATACACCCATAGATCTCTCATTGCGGTTCAACACTTGTAACTGTGACAGCCACTTAAGAATCATCCAGACTCTCCTCTAAAATCAATCCTTAGTTAGACCTTGAGGTATAATGTGCATCATTGTACTCTGAATGACACCCAAGCTTCAACGTTTTCATAGGCTGCGTCACATTTTGTTGTAGCATTGTGATCATTTTACAAAATAAGTTCAGCCTTTTCACTTACAGGTTATTGTACACAAACAATAAAAGGAGAGATTTTATTGAGAGAAATTATGGAACAGTGATAATCAGTGGCAGGAGTCTTAAATTACTGAGTAATATGTAGTCCTGGAGATTTGACTGACGTTTTTAGAGTCCTCTGCTTTTTAGAGAGTTTGTTTGGTGGGTGTTGAAGATGAGCATAAATGTCAAACGATGATGGAAGTAAAGTCAACTCGACACCACTGGAGTCTAGAATTAAAACGGTCCTTTCTCATGAACACTTTGAAACAGTCATTCATGCCTTCGTCACATCCCGGTTGGATGACTGTAATGCACTTTACTTTGGAGTCAGCCAATCCTCCATTAAGCGTATCCAGTTGGTCACGAATGCTGCTGCTCGCCTCTTGACTCGTACTCGTAAGAGGGAGTACATAACTCCCAATCTGGCATCCCTTCACTGGTTCCCTGTACATTTTAGAGTTCTTTTTAAGATCTTATTTGTTTTCAAATCTTTCAAATGGCCCCGCCCCACTTTACCTCTCTGAGCGCCTCCATTCCTACGCCCCTGTCCGATGCCTCAGGTCTGCGGACCTGACACTATTAGAGGTACCGAGAACTAAACAGAGGCTCAGAGGGGATCGTGCCTTGACCTCCCACTGAACATTCGGCAAGCCCCCTCGCTGCCCATCTTTAAAACTAGTCTTAAAACTCATTTTTATTCTTTGTCTTTTGACTCAGCAAGAGACTTGTTTTTTAGTTGTACAGTACTGTTTTTGTGCTTTTTACGGTCTTTATTTTTTTGTTTTTTTAAACATTACATTGCTTATCAAATGTTCCTAATTTGGATTATTGAAAAAGAGTAATGTCAGTCAGATTCAGTCTTGATGCTTTTGTGATATTCTTCGTCAAGAGACTTTTAAATCGATAATTTTATCTCTATGAACATTGATGTTGGGCAATCAAAGTTGTCCAGGTTTCAATGAGTTACCAAAAATGGGATCATTGGAGTGAGACTTTGTATGTTGTTTCATTGCTAATTAATTATCACTGAATCCTGTTCTAATATCTGTGTGGCATCCAACTTTGTCTTTCTTTCTGCACTGGGGCATGTCATGCCGGCAGATGACTCTTCCCCAAAGTTGGAACCCGCACACCGATTGAACCACTTTTGTCCTCGTAGTACATATGCTATGTGATAAATAATCTTTTAATCTGGTCACTAACTGAAACATTTTACTTTAACCCTTGGCACCTATGATACTTCATATACCGAGAGTCTTTTGTTTGATATATTCAAGGTACCATGGGCGCAGAGGACTTTCTCAGAGAGGCTCAAATCATGAAGAGACTGAGGCATGCCAAACTAATCCAACTTTATGCTGTCTGCACCATGGAAGAGCCCATCTATATTATCACCGAGCTGATGAAGAACGGCAGCTTGCTTGAATACCTTCAAAGTACATGCTTTTTCTCTTATTCCATTTTGAATCCACTTTTTTCCATTTGTTTATTTTTATTTTATCATGTGAAATTATTGTTACGTTGAGGGATGTAGAGTAACTATCCGACCTATATGGGGGGGGGGGGGGGGGGGTGTCACATTCATTGGTCGGATAACAACAAAACTGGACTGATAACAAAGGTCACTTAAAAGACACAGACGTTGGCCTGGTGATTGGAACGTCAATGACCTCAGCCTCTGCTGCAAGACGTAGCATTAAACAGTGAGGGCTTTTTTGTTGTTGTTTTACAACTAAAATAGTAATAGTATTTTTTAATATTTGGAGACTCAGAACTGTTATTTGGGATTCCAATTGTATAGGGGCTAAACGAGTGTTCGGGTAATTGAGGTGACTGAAGCTAGCCGCAACAACACTTGATCATGTGCATCTGTGCAGGCCAACTTCGTAAAAGTCTCCCAAATACATGGACATCAACGTTATCACGTTGCTTTTGTCGGCATCTTCTTTTGAAGTTGGCTGTATGGTCCTGTAATCATTCAGTGAGGGTTGACGTGTCTCCAATATTGCTTTAGCGTCTGACAACTAGCAAAGAGTGCTGTCCGACTACTTTTCAAAGACTGAATCGACGCTTACCGTTGAGGCTGACAGAGTGACTAAGTTCAAGTGACGACTGAACCCTTGTTAATTAACCAGGCTTACTCAAATGTCTTGTTTTAGCAGGCAAAAGTGCTTCTGTGAGTCAGACGTCACACAGCTCAAAATCTCATATATGAATGTCTTGCGCTGATTTAAAAAAAAAAAAACATGTAATCTTATGGTGTTATGTCTGCGTTGCATGACTTGGGTTCAGCATTTTTTTTCCCACAACACTATAGGATATTGAAATTTGCATCAAAATTTTTTGTAAGCATTCAGGCTACATTTAACCAATACCTTAAAAAATGAAATAAACATTCTTTATTCATAATTCTATGGTTTTAAGTGTGTCGTGCATTATTTCCGTTTAATATTTTTCATTATATAATAATGCCCCAGGGTATGCAGATCCGGAAGTCACAATGGGAAACTATTAAACGGAAAAAATACATGTGGTGTCACACACTTTTCCCATCTGTGCACAAGCTTCCATCTTGCCTCAGGGTAAAAATCTTTGGACCGATGTCTCAGCCAGTCGCACACACTTTTGACTTCGTCACTTTGAACCTTGGTGCCTCTCGTGAACGCTTTAAGGGACCAAACAGGTGAAAGTCAGAAAGGGCATGGTCTGGGCTGGAAGGCTTGGGGGATGAGGGAGCAGTTCCCAGCCCAGCTCTTGATGGTCTGCACTGTTTGGTGGCCGCAAGGCCTCACACAGCATGACATGCTGTGTGAGGCCTTGCGGTGTCATGATGCAAGATGACTCCTCCTGACTGATGACCCCTGCGTTTGTTCTCTGTGTCTTCCTTGACCTGCCTCAGCAGTTCACAGTAGTTGGCACAAGGGCACAAGGGTTAAGAGTGTTGTGAGCGACTGGCTGAGAAATCAGTCCAAAGATTTTTACGCTGAGGAATATGGAAGCTTGTGCACTGATGGGGAAAAATGTTTGACAATGCTGGGAGACTACGTTGATTTTTTTTTTTTTTTTTTTTTTTGAAATGTAAGCTTCTATCTGTGATGTGTTATGTACACTAATCCTTGGTTCCTCCGATTTTTGTATTGGATTTACATTTTTTTTTAACTGATTGTTGACAATTGCTCACTCTGCATCATAACTCAGTTTTGCATAGTCCACATTTCCACAAAATGACTGACTTGTTTTGGTGGTCTAAATAATTTCAGAGGACAAGGGTGCCAAACTAAAGCTGTCGGACCAGATCGAGATGGCTGCTCAGGTGGCATCTGGTATGGCTTTTCTGGAGTTACAGAACTACATTCACAGAGATCTTGCTGCCAGGAATGTGCTGGTTGGGGAGAACAACATCTGCAAGGTGGCTGATTTTGGTCTCGCCAGGGTCTTTCAGGTATGTTGCATGCGCTGCATAAATCAAGAATTTTAGTCCGATGCATCATTTGGTGTCAAAAGTTGTAGCTGAGGTCTTTGCTTTGGGACTACAAGGGGGGAAAACAATCACGGGGCCCACCAATGGAATTATGGGAAATGTACTGTTTTTGATCTGTTACTCCAGTTTACATGTTTTTTAACTGTGAAAGAAATTGGAGTTCCCTAAAAAAAATGACATAAGCACAGAGAGAACATGCAAGAGCCACACCAATTTCTTCCATCCCGATGGAAAATCCAAACCTGCTCTTCACACAACATATGAATAAATCCTTTTTTTTTTTTAAATTGCATGTTCTCTTTAGTGATTCAGAAGTATTTTGGTTGTGTGATTTAATTGAGCAGAGGTACCGGGTTCGATTCCAGCTCCGGCCTCCCTGTGTGGAGTTTGCATGTTCTCCCCGGGCCTGCGTGGGTTTTCTCCGGGTACTCCGGTTTCCTCCCACATTCCAAAAACATGCATGTCAGGCTGATTGGACGCTCTAAATTGTCCCTAGGTGTGAGTGTGGGCGTGGATGGTTGTTCGTCTCTGTGTGCCCTGCGATTGGCTGGCAACTGATTCAGGGTGTCCCCCGCCTACTGCCCGGAGATGGCTGGGATAGGCTCCAGCACCCCCCGCGACCCTAGTGAGGATCAAGCGGTTCGGAAAATGGATGGATGGATGGATTTAATTGAGGTTTATTTGTGTTTTGTATCCAGAATGACGATGTCTATGAGGCAAGAGAAGGTACCAAATTTCCGGTGAAGTGGACTGCTCCCGAGGCCATCCACAACAACGTATTCACGATCAAATCTGATGTCTGGTCATTTGGTATTCTGTTGTACGAGATCATGACATTTGGCAAAATGCCTTACCCAGGTAAGACCAAAGATAAATCAATCACTCCCAAGCTACAGTATATTATACTTTTTTTGTTGTTGTTGTTTTGTTTTTTTTTGTGGTTCGCTCTGACAATTTCTCCTTGTTTTTGTCAAGACATGACAAACTACCAGGTTGTCCAACAAGTTCCTCAAGGCTACCGAATGACCCGTCCCCCAAAGTGTCCCAAAATCATGTATGACATCATGATGGACTGCTGGAATGAGAATGAACAGGACCGACCCACATTTGAGACCTTGCAGTGGAAGTTGGAGGAATTCTTTGATCTGAGCACTACCTCCTATGATGAAACCGCGCCCTATTAGCACACTGACTCGAGAACTCAATCATCCATTTAATAAATAAATAAATAAATCACTTGAATCCATACATGCATCGGGACGTGTTTTGAAATTCTCCTGTTAAATTTAGAACCTGATTGACTTTTGGATGTAATACTGTGACACCCAGAGAGGACGCTGTCGCTGTCATCCTCCTGGTTTTCTTTTTGCCAGCTGAGTGGGGTCATGGACTGCTTTGAGCAAAGAAGTGAATCCAATCTTCAAGGATCTTGATGAACCAGTTCTACTGGCACTTCACCTTGGCCACATTCTTTCCGCTTGCTGCCCGCCACGCATGACAATGAGTCAATCATACAACACCTTACCTCAGCTGATTGTCTGTGATCTTGAAGTCATGTACAGCAACTCCGTCGTTGGTCTGCGTACACTTTGATGATTTGAAAGCGTGTGTGTTGTTGTTGTCGTTGCCAAATTGCTGTAATTTTGAATTTAAGCATCCTTTTTATTGTCACTCTGTATGATACTTTATATGATTTGCAAATGTAATGAAGCGTATCGTTTTAACAAAGTAGCTTAGTGGTCTGCAAAGATGTGGTGATTTCATACGTTTTAACAAAAGCTTACTTAATGAATTAATTCTACATTATACTGTACGTATTTACATAAACTGACTATTTTATGTTGAATAAATCAAGTGAATCAAACACAATTCTGAAATTATTCACGTTACGTCACAACTACAGGTGTCTAAATATGGATTTTTCTCAACTGTATTTATAAAGCACTTTCAAACAGCCATCGCTGCATACAAAGTGCTGTGCATGGAGCAACTAACATATACAACAGTAAAGCAATAAATCATTAACAAAGATAGCACCAAACAGTAAAACTAAGATCAAATCTGAGTCATGCTGAGTCAAATGCCAAAGAATACAAGTGAGTTTTGAGGCCGGTTTTAAAGATGGGCAGCGAGGGGGCTTGCCGAATGTTCAGTGGGAGGTCATTCCAGAGAGACGGACCACCAACGGAAAATGCTGGATCCCCTCTGAGCCTCCGTTTAGTTTTTGCTACTTCTAATAATGTCTGGTCCGCAGACCTGAGGCTTTTGGTGTGTAGGGGTGGATGAGCTCAGAGAGGTAAGGTGGCGCGAGGTCATTTAAAGAGTTGAAAACAAATAAAAGGATCATGAAAAGAACTCTAAAATGTATAGGGAGCCAGTGAAGGGATGCCAGAGTAGGAGTTATATGCTCCCTCTTTCCAGTACCAGTCAAGAGGCGAGCAGCAGCAATCTGGACCAGCTGGAGACGCTTGATGGAGGATTGGCTGACTCCAAAGTAAAGTGCACTGCAGCAATCGAGCCGGGATGTGACAAAGGCGTGAATTACTGTCACAAGATGCTCATGAGAAAGGAGGTTTTACTTTCGCCAGCTGTCTAAGATGAAAGAAGCTGCATTTAACAGTGGCACCAATTTGCCGGTCAAGTTTAAATTCACTGTCCAGCTTAAGACCCAAGTTTGAGACTGTTGACTTAAGATAAGGAGACAGCCCAAGTCTACAGGATGGGATGTGCAAGGGCCACTGGGACCAAACAGTGTCACCTCTGTCTCCATTGAAATTCAAGAAATTTTGTGCCATTCAGGTTTTGATTTCTTCCAGGCAGGATAGGATAGAAAAGGATTTTCTTTTAAATCAATTTCGTATCTCCAAGAATCTTGTCAATTCTTCATACTTCTCCGGACCTAGCGCACATTCATTGCAGACTCAGGCAGTTGCCGTGTGCGCACAAGGATTTAAAACCAATTTTAATATCACACAGTGACAACTCAAGACAATACAAAATGCAGTTTTCAAATGACAATTAAATTTATTAAGGCACAAAAAAAACTTTCTGACCTCTGTGTAATTGCCCCCTGAACCTAATAATGGGTTGTGACAACCTTGGCAGCAATAACTGAAATCAAGCATTTGCGATAATTGGTGATGAGTCTTTCACATCGCTGTGGAGGAATTTTGGCCCACTCTTCTTCGCAGAATTGGTTCTAACCCCGCCATCTTAAAAGGTTTTCGAGCAAGAACTGCCCATTTAAGGTCACAACACAGCATCTCAGTTGGATTCAAATCCAGACTTTGACTTGGTCACTCCAAAGCCTTAATTTTGTTTTGTTTTGTTTTGTTTTTTGCCATTCAGAGATGCGCTTGCTTGTGTGTTTTGGATCTTTGACCTGCTGTGTGATCCAAGAGCGCTTGAGTTTGAGGGCACAAACACATCTTCGGAGGTTCTCCTTCAGGATTTTCTGGTAGACAGCAGAATACATTGTCCCATCAATCACAACAAGTTGTCCTGGTCCTGAGGTAGCAAAGCAGCCACAGACCATCAGACTGCCACCACCATGCTTCACTGTTGGCATGATATTCTTTTTATCACATGCGTGCGATTTCTACCTCAGACGTAATGGGCCGCACATCTTCCAAAAAGTTCAGTTTTTGATTCATCAGTCCACAGAATGTATTTCCAAAGCTCTTGAGGATCATCAAAATGTCCATCCATCCATTTTCCGAACCGCTTGATCCTCACTAGGGTCGCGGGGGGTGCTGGAACCTATCCCAGCCGTCTTCGGGCAGTAGGCGGGGGACACCCTGAATCAGTTGCCAGCCAATCGCAGGGCACACAGAGACGAACAACCATCCACGCCCACACTCACGCCTAGGGACAATTTAGAGCTTCCAATCAACCTGCCACGCATGTTTTTGGAATGTGGGAGGAAACCGGAGCACCCGGAGAAAACCCACGCAGGCCCGGGGAGAACATGCAAACTCCACACAGGGAGGCCGGAGCTGGAATCGAACCCGGTACCTCTGCACTGTGAAGCCGACGTGCTAACCACTGGACTACCGGGCCGCCCCTCATCAAAATGTATTTTAGCAAATGTGAGATATGCCTTTGTGTTCTTTTTGGACAGCAATGGTTTTCACCTGGGAGCTCTCCGTTGGGCCATTTTTGGCCCGTGCCTTTCTCATGGAAGAGTCGTGAACACCCAAACTGAGGCCAACGAGGTCTGGAATTATTTGGGTGTTTCTCTAGGTCAGGGGTCAGGAACCTTTTTGACTAAGAGAGCCACGAAAGCAAAATATTTGGAAATGTATTTCAGTGACAGCCATATTGTAAAAGTGAATTCAACACGTCAGGTCTAATTCTGCTTGGCTCTCGACGAAGGCGGACACTTTCTGCACAGCTCCCAGCCCTCCCACCTTTTTTTCCCTGCTCGCCGCTTAGTCTTTTGTGCTGTCTTTTGTCTAACTTTTTTTTTTCCCTAGCCTCCTACCGTGTTCTCATCCGAAGTACTAACCATGGAATTAGTTGGCTGGTCTCTCGATGTAATCGACAAAATCTTTTCGACGAAAAGAGCGGGCATGGGGAGCCTGCTTGCCCTCCGGGGACACTTGCTGCCAGATACGCCCTGGATCCATGGAGAAAGTGGAGACCGGTGTGCCTGACAGTACTGTCCGTGGAGGATGTGGAAGACATCTACATTATTGGCCTTTTGATAACAGGTATGCTGCTGTTTGGTGTTGGCAGCTTGCTGTTCTATCGCAAAATTCAACCAACGGGAGCGGCTCTATTGGAAGTGAAGAAGCTGCCGGTCACTCTGGATGGGTTGGCGCGAATGTCCAACACTCAGACTCAAGCGGTGACTGAGCTCAATCGCAATATTGTTGTGATTTGGAGCGACTCCGCGCGATCGATAATACCATGGAGACGTTGGAATCCACGCTGCGGAAAGAATTTCTGGATCAGACTGATCGGCGCCACTGAGGAGATACAGACCAAGGACTCAAGGCTGTCTGGAATTGTTGGCGGCCGTCTCTCCAAAACAAACAACGCTATCTGGCCTTTCCCCTGGATGGAAATACGCACGGAGTCTAGGGCCCCCACCACCACCCCCCTCCTTCTCGACCATGGACTGATAAGCCGGGACTGTCTTCATGATGAGCAGACCTCGACGATGCAGCTATGAACTGTACACGCATACACATACACAACTGGACAACCACACGCGCATACACATCCTTGTTATCACCGTCTTCATCGCTCCGATTCTTTTTCCCCCGTGACGTGGTTCGATAATGCGGAGCGCAACGGTGGACCGTGCGACTGGTCATTACGGCTGCGTCGCGGTTACCCCCCCCCCTCTCCCGCCCCCCCCCCCCTTCCCATTCATCCTCCCCCTTATTACATGTTATGTCTTGTGACTTGTTGTAACTGTCATATGCTTATTTTATGTGCTAGGGTCTTTTTTTATCCTGGACTTAAATTATCCTCGGAAGAGGATAGTTCGAGCATGTTTTTTTTTCCCTCTCCCTATCCAGCGTTTTTTCCTTTCTGAATTCTGATTGTAATTTCCCCATTGCGGGACAAATAAAGGATATCTTAATCTTAATAAGCCTTTAAATTTATTCTTTTTAAATAATTTTGTTATAAACCCATTAATGTGAATGGTTTTCCGTTCCTCGTTGTTGCTAAATATCCATACGCGGAGTTGCTGCTGGCTAGCTGGCTCCCTGCTCAGTAGCTTGCATGCTTTCTTTCTGCTGTCTCTCGCAGGGTATTTTGATGCGAACGTAGCATGGCGCGTGTAAAAGTGCCGCTTTACATTCGACCGGTTCATCAATGGTATTTGTCATTGCAAATTAGACACACTGCAGAACCTGTTCTCCCTACAAAGGCGAATCCTTCGGTCCATTCATCCTGAAGTGTACCATACTCTGCATCTTTTTTTCTGTTTACCATCTTATTCGTCTAATGACCGAGCGGGCTGATTCAAAAGGGGGCGTTTACCTGTTTACCCAGCAACGGCAACATAAGCCAGTATCATCCAATTAAAATTGCTAGTGCAGCCAACTGCAGCCCTGAACAGGACATGGGCAGTGAAAAATCGATGGGTGGATTAAACAATTGAGAATATTTTGTTTTATCTGCAAGCCAGATGCAATCATTAAAAGAGCCACACATGGCTCGCAAGCCATCGGTTCCCGACCCCTGCTCTCGGTTTTTTTGCAACCTCCTGGATGAGTCATCTCCAGGAGGTTGGAGTAATTTTAGTTGGTCACCAACTCCTGGGAATGTTTGCCACTGTCCATGTGTGGACAATGGCTCTGACAGTGGTTTGCTGAAACCCCAGAGTCTTTCAAATGGATGTGTAACTTTTTCCAGACTCATAGATTCAAATAATAATAATAATAATAATACATTTTACTTCTAAGCGCCTTTCAAGATACCCAAGGACACTTTACAATAACAAAAAACACAAAACAATACGGGTTGAGCAGCGGCAGCCAAAACGCGCCAGCGTTCACTCAACCCGAAGGTCAGAAAGAAACCACAGGGGAGGGAGAGAGAGAGAAAAAAAACCCACGCTCGAACTACCCTCATTTTAAGGATAATTTGAGTGAGGCAAAAAACTCCTGCACAAGCATATGACAGTTACAACAGGTCACAAGACATAAACAATGAAGACGGTGAATCAGGGGAATGTATGAGGGAGGGGGTGATGGTGGGGGACTAGCTTCCGTGCATATTTTCATCAGGGGAAGGTTGAGATAGCAGATGTTGTTTTGGTAGCAGGCTGCCCAAGAATTTAAGACAGCCTTGAGTCTGTGGCTTATGTCTCTTTAGTGGCGTCGATCAGCCAAATCCATGATTTCAGTCAGTAATTGAACACGGATTCCAGTTTTCTCCAAGTTGTTGTCCATCCTGCTGTGACGCTCCAAACCCGCAACAGTTTGTGGTTGAGCACAGTCTGAGTCTGAGTGTTGGACATCCGCGTTATGCCATCCTTAGACCGGCAGCCTCGTTCAATAGAGCCGCTCCCGTCGGTTGAATTTTCGATAGATCAGGAAACTGCTCACACCAAACAGCAGCATACCTGTTATCGGAAGGCCGAAAATGTAGATGTCGTCCAAGTCCTCAACGGACAGTGTTGACAGGCACACCATTCTCCGCTTCCTCCAAGGATCTAGGGTGTACCCAGCAGCAAAAGTCCCCGAGGGGCAAGTAGGCTCCCCACTGCCTGCTCTTCTCATCGAGAAAATGTTGTCGATGGCATCGAGAGACCAGCCAACCAATTCCATGTTTGTTTTTAGGATGAAAATACGACAGGAGGCTAGGAAAAGTCAGACAAAAGACAGCACAAGGACTGAGTGGCGAGCAGGGAAGGGTGGGGGTGGGGTGGGGGACAGCGCAGAAAGCAAAAGCGTCCGCCTTCGTCGAGAGCCAAGCAAGAATCAATAGTTTTTTTCTAATTTCTTCTTGAATTTCTTCGGATCATTTATTTCTTGAGATTTTGTAGCCTAGTTCACTTTGTCTGACAGATTCTATTTATGTGATTTCTTAATTCAACAAATGTGGAGCTAGGGTGTTGCCTGTAAAATTGAACTCAGCTTTTCCAAAATTGTCATTAGTCATAGTTACTTTACAGTTACACACATAACTTTTTCACAGAGGGTCAGAAAGGTCCGGGGACAACTCAGTTTATTAAGGCACAAAAAAATGCCTTAATAAACTGAGTTGTCATTTGAAAACTGCATTTTGTAGTTCCTTGGGTTGTCCCTGTGTGATCTTAAAATTGGTTTGATGAAGCGAAATCCTTGTGTGTGATAAATATGAAAAGAACACAGTAATCAGGAAGGGGGCATATATGTTTTTCTCTGCGTTGTATTTGGTCACTCTTATGGCCAGAAAAACGACTTCAAGTGCAGCTGGTGTCAAAGTACGGAGCTGCTAGAGGCTAGACCAACATGTGACAGTGCTGAGCTCAAAATCATTGTAAATCAGGGGTCTGCAAGTCCGGTCTTCGGGAGCTCTTATCCAGTCAGTTATAGTTTTTCCCTGCCCCGACGCACCCTTCTGAAAATGTATGTGGAGATCTAATTAGGCCCACTTTCACCTCTTAAAATATCACAAAACGATTTGCTTATCCATGGCTGACTTAAAGAGAATGAGGATACGAGCAGCTTACGTGCAGTTTCTGTCATGTCTTGGCTGTTTTTTTGTTGTTGTTGTTTTTTGATAAGTCAGGAAGATAGCAAATTATCTGCACCGAATATCCTCACTCGGGTCACGCAGGATAAGTCCAACTTTGACATTTCACCAAGGAACTGGAACTGGTCGTGCAGCTCGCTATCTGACAGTGACGCTCTTGAAGCGGAACCTTAGCAAGCGCACTTCCCACTGTGACGTGGAAATTTCACCAAGCCGACCTCCGGGGTTTGTTGAGGACCCGTTCATCTGAAATTGGCGCCCACTCACACTGCGATGTCAAGCTGCGTATCTGTCTGAATACCAATTCATTCAAAATAATGTGCAGATCCCTTTACGATTTTCACAGGTTGAAGTGGACAAGAGGAGGAATACGGATTGAATTTTGATTACGGAATGTGACAAACTGATACACACACACCTGAGACTGATACACCCGCACGGCAAGAAGGATTGTCAGGCTATTGAATAGACGGTCCTGAAAACCTGGACTCACCCCCACTCACCCATTTTTAATATGCTTATATTTATACTTTATATACTTCTACTTTCTCCCTATTTTGCTGCTGTCAATTGGGAATTTCTCAATTGTGAGACAAATAAAGGTTTTTATATCTTAAACCAAGCCAGGAAACAAAATAATGCTTGCCTCCCATCTACCTGTAACCAAAATCACAAACTGCATCCTTCAAAGGCCGCATGACATCACTTCTGGCGCAATTCGACTGCACGTGGTTTCCAAACTCTTGAAAGACAATTCGCAAGTTGTGTCCTTGGACTCCTTCATAGGCTCCTCCTCATGTAGCATCCGTTAAACCATGATGATTCTGGACGGGCCTGATGTGAATTTGGAAACCGCGTACCTTAGGCGCACACCGGAAGTGACGCCACGCTTCCAAAAAAAGAAAACAAAACAAAACCATGCGGACTTCGGAGAATGGAGTCTGTGAATTTGGACACAGCCTATGACTGAGATGGGGAAAAAAATTCCATCCCAAAAGTGTGTGTTCCGATCTGTTTGCATTTCATGTTTAACTTGGTACTGAGATCTGTTTAAGTGTGTGTGACTGGTTGTTGATAATAAATGGGAGCAAGCTACGACATGAGTCTGCATGCTGAGAAGCGACATTTTTGTCTTCATCCTCACACTCCTCCAGTACTTTTATGAGTACTATTGAAGCTGCTCTTTTCTTGCCTTTAAATTCAATTCTTCCATGTCCGCAGTTTGGTCTCCTTCAACTTCTCTGCTTTTGCAATCAGAGAGGCTTTAACCACTTATGCGGATGATTAAGTGGTTGAACCACAGCGGGACGCCTGGATATGCAGGATCTTGGACGCTTCCCTGTCACTCAACCTGTTGAAGGACTGTCGTCTGTTCCCATCTATTGTTGTCTTTCAGAAATAGTCAATTTTTTGGATTTTATATGGAACTGCTAAAACTTTTATTTTTGTTGCCTGATCCGATTATGGCTGGTCTGCATCTTGCTCCTTTTCTAATACTGTACAGTAACAGTTATAGAACGTTCTCATTTGATTGGACAGTCAATCACGAGTTTAGAAAATGCATTCATATTAAAAATAATAATAATAAAAATTAAAATAATGTATTTTAATCAGTTTCGCTGGCACCTGGGAAAGCGTTGTTCTCAAACTGATTTGTTGCTTCAGATCGTCCTCCGGGCCTTTCCTGGGGATTTTGGCGCTATCTTTTGGTCATCATTGGTACTGCAAGCATTGTCTACAACGTACGTTTTTACCTACTGTGAATTGCGTTCATTAAATTTGATTTTGAGCATTACTGAATGATTTTTACAATCTTCTAAATTGTAAATTTACAACAATGGATGAATGTGGTCACAAAATAACAATTGCATCTCATACCTTACATCAGGATCTTGGTTTTCTCGTGTTCACATATGGACAGGCAAATATATATATATATATATATATATATATATATACGCACACACACACACACACACACACACACACACACACACACACACGTTAAAAAATGAGAAACTTGTGGTTTATTTTCAATGTACATGCATTGCCTTTGAACAGGGGTGTTAAACTAATTTTAGTCACGGGCCACTTTGGAATTATGTCTTCCCTCGGAGGGCCGTTAGGACAGTGAAACCGAATAAATGTTTAATCATCACATCGTATTATTACTTGTACACACACACACACACACACACACACACACAAAAAACAATGGCTAGCTAGTTTTGAAATCAGTCAAGTATTTGTTCAATTATTGTTCAACTGAGTGTTAACCGGGTCACAAAGTTATTGCAAAATTCATTCACGCATTCATCTTCCGAACCGCTTCATCCTCACTAGGGTCACGGGGGGTGCTGGAACCTATCCCAGCTGTCTTCGGGCAGTAGGTGGGGGACACCCTGAATTGGTTGCCAGCTAATCGCAGGGCAGTTATTGCAAAATATCACAGGTATTTATTACATTTGACAATTTGAGATTTCGGTACAGATTTAAGCAAGGGTCATGGAAGTTGACACATATGATTTGCTTTCGCGGGCCACATAAAATGATGTGGCGGGCCGAATCTGGTCCCCGGGCCTTGACTTTGATTGGTGTGTTGCCCCCACCAAGGTGGCGGCCAAGCTGGCTGCCACGTCAGAACGTCGGTCGGCGGGCTGCAACAGCTCCTAACCGAAAGGTGGCAGTAATATGCTGGTTCATAGCCACCACCTACCGTGTATCTTTGAAGATGAAGAAGAGGTGAGGCGCTCGCGTATGAGCTGTTGACTCCAATGGTTGTGGAACAGAAATATTATCGTATTGGATGTAGTCAACCAGGCGGTGCTACTGTCCTGTTGACCATAGCAGTGTAGTTTGGTTAAAGACAGCAGTATTATTTTCACGGTCAGTAACGCTTAACGCAGTCTTATTGTGTGGCCCAGCACATGTCACGGTGTTCATTGTGACATATCCTACAACACATTTTCAGAAGGTTTTACAGCTTCAGCTACGATGACCGAATTTTTCAGATTGCTGGACAGCGATGTTGTCGGTTTCGATTTAGACCATACGCTTTGCCGATACCATCTGAAGGAGACCTCCAAGGTGAGTATGGTAAACTCACACTGCTAGCTGCAATACGTGACGCCGCGCAGCATCGTGGATAACTACTCCACATATTGTAGTCCAGGGCAGTGAACGATTAAGGATTACCTGTTAAATGTATGCATAATGCACGTGCATCGGATGTTTTTAAAGTTTGTTGTTTACCAATGAATATTCAAAAATCGGCGCGTCCTTACGTTTATATCGACAAATTGGAAAACGTGTGGGCACGATCGAATTGAGATGCATACATTATTTTAGCTTGACTTTAATGTGCACATCACGTCTTTTCGGTGTTGTAAGTTGTATTGTACTGTATGTGTAGGGGGGTTTCTTGTGTGTGTGCGTGGTGTGACATGCACGTTGCAGTATCTCACTTCACGTTTTGGTAAATATTTTATTTTGGAATATCCCTTTACAATTTACTCTTTCCTACAACACTAAATAGTGTTCAGCTTGTAAACGTGTCAATTTACTGTCCCTTCAAATGAACTCAGCACACTGATTGTCTTAACAGTTGGCAACAAAAGTGAGTACACCCCTACATGCAAATGTACAAATTGGTCCCAAGAGTGTCAGTGTTTTGTGGGGTGACCATTGTTTTCCAATACATTTGTTTGAGGATGCCCCCATCCCTACCCTCCATACTTTCCCCCTCCTTAGACACACTCACAAGTGGTCAACTGGGTGTAAGTCTGTTTACCTCCATTGCCAGTTCATCACCTTTACCCTCAGCTTCTTGAGCAAGGCAGTGGCCCTTGTTTGGGGTCGTCATGTTGGAATACTACAACTAGTTTGCAACAGGGAAAGACATCATACTCTGTTTCTGAATGTATTGGCAGTTACGCTTTACTCAATGACGTGTAGCTCCCCAATTTTGGCAGCACTCATGTCGCCCCAGACTGTGACACTTCCACCACTATGCTTTACCGTAGCTAAGATATACTTGTTTTTGTTCTCCTCTTGTGTTTGCCACCATACATGCTTGTTACCCTACCATCCATTTTCTGTACCGCTTCACCTGCTTAGAGTACCGGGTAACTGGATCCTGTTTTCAGAGAGAGAGTGAGAGTGTAAGTTCAGCAAGTCATTTGCCAGGAGGTCCCATGTTAAACAGTCAGTAGCCTGCGTTAAAAGGTTTTTGGACCAATAACACAAATTTGAAAAGTGGCTTGTTTCACAAACTGGGTCCAATTCAATTGAATGAGAGGACAAAAGCCATTGCCGATTGTTGCGTTGTGGCACCCCGAATGAAAAATGCTTAACAACCTGTTCACTGTGCTGCCGTCACATCCTTATATTGCTGATCTTTTTTGATCAGGAAGTAGCTGAATTTGTTGGGTTGCGCTTCTTATGTTACTTTCCTTTGGAATCAGGAGAAAAATTGAATCTGACTGAGACTTTTTCAGATCCAAGATAACAGCCGCCAGCTTCTAAAATTCGGAAGTGATGTGTGATATACTCATGTTCTTGTATTACACTTTCATCTCAATAATGTGATCATTTCTCTGTTTTTGCAGCTGATCTACGAGAGCTTTGCCAGGTATTTGGTAGAACATAAAGGATATGATAAGGACTTGTTAAACCTGACACCTGCTACCTGGGATTTTTGGTAAGTCAGATGGAACGGTGACAACAGTTTAATTTGGAATCATAAAGCTGGAAAAGCATCATAAATGAATCTTGTCTGTGTCAACTTCCAATTTGCTTAGGGGAAAAGCAGGCAGATACATGCGCGTCATTTTCGGTGAGGTTTCCGTCTCGTGCTATGTTGAGGCGAATATCGAATAGGGGTGAATGGTTTTTGAAAACCAATCGGTTCATCCATTTCTGCTTCACTACCGAGTCTATATATATATATATCCAACACGAGTTTAAAACGGATGTTGGAATTACAACTGGTTGGAAATAGTTATGTTCATAACTGAGGTGTTTTGTTCCTCACGGGAACTTAATTTAATCTGAAGATAATTGATGTTAGCCTGCAGCTAGCTGGCGCCCCTGATTGGGGGCGGGGGGTCCATTTCAAATAAAAGATGGAAGACCGCAATAAAAGCACATCTTGTTTTTTCATTGAAAAACCAGTATGGTGGTATTGAGAGTCAAAAAGATGAAAATTGTGTATGTTCATGACCCCTGTAGGAGCTTCAAACATGAGCTGAGCTCATTCACTCATAATGAATAAAAATGTCTTTGGATACTGTATTTTTCAGTTATTTTAGGAGCGCTGAACAAAAAAATGCTTGCAAACATTTCAGTGTTACTGAAAGTAAAGACCGTTGGCAATTTGCAAAAAGAGCACGTCACAACACTCGCAATGAATTTTGTGCTAATTCAGGTGCTTGTATTGCAACAAACCACCGGAGAAGAGATTGCCTGCCCAATGCCAAGTGCCACAATATTGTTTTTTTTTTGTGTGTGTGGGTGTAGGGGAGAGACAACACTTTAGTATTTTTCACCCTCATAAATTATTGGAAAGATCGCCACAGTATTTTGGACAGTAAACATTTGGGCAGGAAGCTGTATGTTTGAATATTTGTAGCGGCAGCTTGAAGTTGACAGATCTAGAGATGTTCACTTTGAAGATTGATTGCAGTTTTACTGTCATGAAGTGCGGAATGGTAGTGGGCCCAAAAAGCCGGAGAAGCAGCATGTACTGAACAAAATATCTGAACAAAAACACTTGCAGAGGCACTCTGCAAAAACAAAATCCAAAACACGTTGTCCAAGTCTGTAACTGTCAAATGGACTCGCATGTAAACCTAACGCCGGATAGATAAAGTAGATAAGTGCAGTTGGAGTTGACTGTAAAACTAAACACACAATGAAAAGAATGACACACTGATAGAGAAATCTACGAGCAAAATGGTATCATGTTTAAAGTTTCATTTAATTTGGGCATGTCTAGACGTTTGGGTGCGTATTCAGCGCCCCCAAATGCCTGTGCGCAAAGGTGTCGGCCGTTTGGGCGGAGGGCTTTTTGAAGTCCACAGTAATCATGTCAAAGCAAGGGGGCGAACAGATGGAAGAAGGCTAGACTCGGTCACAAAGTGGGAGTAAACAATTTGGGGACGAAGTGTTGTAGATCATCAAAAGACGGTTTGGGAACAGTTGTTGCGCCCAGGCGGACATTTGTCATCTGAGAAGTCTGCGACTTGCTTATTCGTTGTAGACCAGACTGGAAGGTGTCAACGTATCTGTGGTTCAAAGCTTAAACCAAGGTAATCAGATCACTACCGAGGGGCCGAACTGGGGGCGTGGTATGCAAATATCGGGGGCGGTGTTTTCTCCTGTTTTGCATATGTAAACAATACAAGTCCGACAGGAGCACAAGGATCTCTAAGTGTGATCACGGAGCAACTGGCCGTCGTTCGCTCTCAGAGATCCCCTTCCGCCGTCAGAAAGACAATCTTCCCTGTGTGTCGAGTCATTTGTTTAACTTTAACTAACGGGTAAATAACTCTGACACACCCGTTCATCATGATCTTCATCCTCCCACCTTCGACCGCTTATCCGGGGTTGGGTCGCCGGAGCAACGGCTTTAGCAGGGAAGCCCAGACTTCCCTCCCCCCTGCCACTTCTTCCAGCTCTTCCTGGTGGATCCCAAGGTGTGCCCAGGCCAGCTGGGAGACATAGTCTCTCCAGCATGTCCTGGGTCATCCCTGTGGCCTCCTGCCGGTGGGACATGCCCAGAACACCTCACTAGGGAGGCGTCCAGGAGGCATCCTAATCAGATGCCCGAGCCACCTCATCTGGCTCCTCTCGACGTGGAGGAGAAGCGGCTCGACACTGAGCCTGTCCTGGATGACCGAGCTTCTCACCTTGTCTCTAAAACAGAGCCCGGACACTCTGCGGAGTAAACCCATTTCAGCCACTCGGGATCTCGTTCTTCATATCATAATAATATCGTATTGTGACCTTTGGATGTTGTTACATCCCGACTAGTTGGCACCAAAGACAACAAGAGTAGCCCACAGGTCCCTTCTAAAAATACCAGGGAGAGGATACCGACTTACTAAAAACAGAAGAATGTTAACATTTATTTATTTCAACTTAACATGGTACATGTTTCTTTTGTAACAAAAGATTGTGTTCAGTGGGAAATCATGCTGCAATATTAATGGTTCTTTTTTTTTTTTTTTTGGTCACAGTTTTAAGGGCTTAGTGGTGGACCTTGAAGATGGGAACTTAGTGAAGCTTGCTGAAGATGGAACAGTCTTGAGGTATGCTTCTACTCTGTAACACATGCAGAATTTATGGAAGACCCTTCCACACAAACCATTTACAATGACATTTTTTAAAAATGTGTCGACCTTTTTACCAAAATGCTGTCCAGTCAGCACAGTACCAATGCTGGATCGGGGATTGAAATTGCAAAATTGTAAAGGGGGCATCTAGTTTGAACACAAGAGATTTTCTGTCGCGGCCTCTTTAGGTTGAAAGCAATTGTCACTGTTGTGCTGACACGAGCATACATCAGTTGGTGAACGCACACTCTCCTGAATTCTGTCTTTAACTCATTCACTCCCAAAGACGTTTTTAAACGTCTTTTCAGACTTGGTCTAGATTTGGCTGGGACTGAATGAGTTTAAAAGGACAGGTGAATGAATCCCATCTCGAGTGTATCACAAATTTCCTGCAAGGCCAGAATATTGAACGTGTGTGTTGATGTCTTTGGAATCATTTGGAAGTAGGATGTGTGTAAACATGTGGATACTTTCCTTGATTAGAGCAACACATGGAACTACGGATCTGAGCACAGAAGAGATCATCAAACATTATGGTCCAAAAAGGGAGTGGAAGCACTTTAACAGCCTCAATACCTCTTTTGCAAGATCTGGTATTTTTCAGTATTTTACTTCATGTGAAGCATAATCAGTTTTTTTTTTGTGAACAATGCCAAAATGCCTTCACTGTAGCTGTGTTATTTGTTGGATTAATTTTGTTGCTACTGTGTTTTGGACGATGCAGCAAAATACTATTTATATGACAACTACTTTGATCTACCTGGTGCTCTCCTCTGCGGAAGAATTGTGGACATGTTGCACAAGGTAATATTACATTAAAACCTGACGAAATTAATTGGTTCTGGAAGAAATTTCTTAGCTAGAAAATGTTGTAAGTAGGGACGCGTTTTCCATGTAAATGCCCTAATCCAGGGGTCGGCAACCCAAAATGTTGAAAGAGCCATATAGGACAAAAAACAAACCAAAAAAACCCCATAAAAGCCTTCTATCAAACTTACAATGAAAGAAACACATGCTGTATGTATGTAGGAGACTGGACTGTCTCAGAATTGTTTGTTATTCATTCCTTTGTTGTGTGTTCACAAACGCCCCCATCAAATTAATTTTGTGATTTCCACGCTTGATTTTTTGTTTTGGTGCATTGTTTTCACTTTTCTTAGTGTCAATGAAGTCATCATGAATTTCCGTTTTTCGGAGGCTGTCTTTGAACGCCTCTCAAGTTGAACGAGAAGAGAGAAGGCACAGAGTCGGACGCAGATGTGTCTGTGTTTGTCGAGACTGCTAAAAGCATAAATAAAGTGTACGTTTTAAAAAACCAACACCACAGCTCTCCTTTTTCGAAGCTGCAACATGTATCTATATCTATTTGAGCTATATTAGCCTACTATCAAAATCTTTTTCCATTTTCAAATATTTTTTATAAAGCTCAAAGTTTTTAGGGTGGCCAACAGTTGTCTATCTCACAGAATAGATGCAGCTCTGCGCTTTAACAGTCGCCGAAACTCATCTCGACATTCAGAACCAAAAAAAAAAGAAAAAGCTGTCGTAAGGTGACCATTTTCCACTTACCGTATTTTCACGACCATTCGACGCACCGTATGGTTGGGCGCAGTCTCATTAATGGGTGCTATTTCTGTATTTTACACATAGACAAAACGCACTGTATTATTGGGCGCAATTTTAAAGTGGTAAAACATACGCCAGCTTAAACATACGGCATGCATGCGCGCACGCTAAAAACACGTTAGCTTGTAGCATACGGTAGCATGCCAAGACATACAGATACAAGCTAAAAACACGTTTTTAAAAAGGCAACGGAAAACTGAGTTCCGTTGTATTTTATTTAGCCATCGTACAATGTACTCACGTTTTTCGATCAATCATCACCCAGAAATCCATCAAAGTCCTCATCCTCTGTATCAGAATTGAACAATTGTGCAAGTACCGGTAATCCATCAAAAACGCCGTGTTCCCTCTCGTTGTCAGTCACTCTCATTGCCATGTGGCTCCACAGAAATGATGCCGGTTTTGCCAAAAACTCGAACAACAGTGCAAGCAGACACGTTCGTCCAAGCAGCCACAATCCATTCGCAAATTGTGGCGTAACTCGCCCGGCGCTGCCTCTCACTCTTTGTAAAGTTGTGTTTGCCATCGATCATTCATTGTTCCCATGCCGTTCGCAACTTTACTTTGAACGCCCGGTTGATGCCGATGTCCAGCGGTTGGAGTTCTTTAGTCAAGCCTCCGGGAATAACGGCAAGCTCATCGTTCATTTGAGTGTTGAGATTTGCTGTGAGATGGGCACGCATGCCAAAAGCATAACCGATGGCTTGAAGTTTGAACTGAGCTTCGTAGGCGTGTCTCTTTGTAGAATTTATTTTCGGGGGTTCTTAGAAACCAAAACCGAAGTTGTTTTGCAACAATGCACATAGCCACACTCTATACAGGTGTTGGTACCTGCTTGGGGCGTACCTTTAGCGTCCACTTACACGCCCACCCTTCACCCATTGGCGGACTTCTTCCCCGCATGCCTGTCCTCACTCACATCTGCCTTTTCTCTCTCTCGCTCTCCATATGTGTATATATACACGCCCACCCTTCACTGATTGGCCGACTTCTTTGCCGCATGCCTGTCCACAGTCACTTCCGCCTTTTCTCTATATAAACAGCGTGTCGGCCGTCAGTCAGGTTTTGGAACTCGGCGCATGGACAAGACGCTCCGCATCATAAGGCGTCCTGTCCATTTTGGAGAAAATTTTAGACTTTTAATGGCGCCTTATAGTCGTGAAAATACGGTACTTGAGGATCACGAATGTGATGACTTCGTAAATCAGCAACAGAGCAAAAAATGGAAGAAACTATTCTTGCCTCTAAAATTGAATCATCTTTATTCACTGCAGTGCTTTGAAGATAAATTGGGTTATTCTTTTAATCATTAATTGTTTATTTGTGTCTTCGAAAAAGTTTTACAGTACACCTGCTGTATCTACCCCGATCAAGGACGAGGCCTCAAACTGATGTCCAAAAACGTTTATTCGTGGAACACCTTGAAAACTAAAAGACATTTCAACATCAACAATCAATAATCTGTTTAACAAGACATCAAAAAAATAAGCAGAAATAACATACCATGTGCACCTTGTTCAACCAAAAGTAGATAAACTAAGATAAAGTCGACCAGGCGGTAACGTTTCGTCTCTCTCTCGCCATCTTTCTTTCTGGATCTCTCTCTCTCTAATTTCCTCGCTATCCGCCATAAGTGACCCTGAACCGGAAATGGTCCTTGAGAAAGCATTCCAAATACATCTTGAAAAGATTTTTAAAAAACATATATATCAAGTTTCATATGGAAACATAAAACACTTTTACAAAACAACAACCTCAAATAATTTAGATCCTAGTTGTCATGGCGACGAATGGATACCAATACTGGCGCCAGCTACACCTGCCCTTCTCACTCTGCCTACCTTCACATTTTCAACTAACCCTGTGGCCCATGTCAAATGTCATTTTTTTGTATTATATATATACAGTATACTGTGTGTATGTGTGTGTGTGTGTGTGTGTGTGTATACAGTATATATATATATATACAGTATATATAATTTTTTTATTTATTTGTTTGTTTGTTTGTTTTTGTCATGCCATGGGCCGCTGAAAAATGGATGGCGGGCCGCAAATGGCGCCCGGACTGTAGTTTGGACACCACTGATGTAACCGGTTGACGTTGCAATTTGAAAACGTTTTTCATTTATTTCATTTATATTTTGTGAACAGTGGGGCAATGAAGTGAATTCCGATTTTTGGAAAGACATGGTCGCTGCCATTGACCACAATTACAACACATCGGCATTTCGAGGTATGAATTTTACTGCAACTCAGTACATTTTTTTTGTACATGAAACTGAATTCACTGGAGAGACGCATACTTTGCATGCAACACATAAATGTTGTTCTGCATGTTGCGCATGTCGGTGAGAATTCTGAAATAAATAAATGTATTAAATTGACTGCTCTGGACATTTTTCAGCACCTAGTTTTGTGTATTGACCACTATACGAGTCACACTTTGGTGTTAAACAGGAAGCATTTTAATAGGTAGAAAACTATTTGTTATCATAAAGGCTTGTATTGTAATCATTCATTTTCGTCTTTTCAGAAGATGCAGGGACTTATTTTCCCAATGTTAAGAGGGACCCTGGCCGTTACTTGCAGACCTGTTCTGAGTCCGTCAAGTCTTGGCTACGCAGCATGAAGAACGCAGGGAAAATCCTTCTTCTCATTACCAGCTCCCACAGTGACTACTGCAGGCTCATCTGTGAACACATCCTTGGGTATGGCTTCTCACTTAAGATTCATAGATTCACCCCCCTTGTAATATCCAATGGATGTTTGAAAAAGGTTCGATTCACGATTTTCTTCAAAGCAAGCTTCGGAGCAATATTCACAATAAACAAGTACCATTTCAAATGTGACCGAAAATTATACACCATCAAGAAATTGAAGGCTATTGTAATAATGGAAGAAGACTCTATGTGAAGCAGTCACTTAACAATGTTTTTAAATTGGTTCAAATTAATAAAGCGAAAACAGTTTTTGGTGTCATCCATCCATCCATCCATTTTCCGAACCGCTTGATCCTCACTAGGGTCGCGGGGGGTGCTGGAGCCTATCCCAGCCGTCTTCGGGCAGTAGGCGGGGGACACCCTGAATCAGTTGCCAGCCAATCGCAGGGCACACAGAGACGAACAACCATCCATGCCCACACTCACACCTAGGGACAATTTAGAGCGTCCAATCAACCTGCCATGCATGTTTTTGGAATGTGGGAGGAAACCGGAGCACCCGGAGAAAACCCACGCAGGCCCGGGGAGAACATGCAAACTCCACACAGGGAGGCCGGAGCTGGAATC